>NC_092423.1:50832377-50984680 GCF_036169615.1 Heliangelus exortis | reverse complement strand
TGTAAGAATGGGAAATCGACGTAGGATAGCTGATGATTTGTGGGGAATCCAGCTTCAGGTCCCTGGTCTAATTCAAGCACAGGGAAAACTTGCATCAGTTTAATGGCAATCCAGACTGAATATTTCATGGTATTACTCAGTAGACCCTTGTTATGCAGTTGGTTCTGTTGATAATGTGAGCTCCTTGGATATTTCATTTGTTTAGATGTCCTCCAAATGTTTTTTCCATTGATGAAGCTGTACTGTCCATGTGCTATGATCTACCAGGGACACTTCTTTATGATGCAGAAGTGTCTCCAGCCCTCAACACTTCCTCAGCCTACTGGCATCATGGTGAAAAACAGTGAATGCATGTAAAAGCTGCTTGTGGAAATTATTTCCCTTGGGAAATCCACTTCATTAGTGCCATGTAACTGATGTGAAAAGCAACAAAGTTTCCTTGACCTGAGGGATTTTTCAGTCTATCTCAAATCCAATTGTCATTGCATCTTCTGACTTCATTTTAGAAATCAGGACTACTTAAAGGTGATTGGGCAGACTGGTTTGGGTAGACTGAAACAGAAAGAAATGGAATAGATTTCTAAACTAAATTAGTACTTCCCTAGGTTGTGTTGGGTTGAGTATTCTCTTTACATGCTCACATCCCACACAGTCTGTGGTGTACCTGTGAGGCAGAACTATCCTGTCTCCATCTTACTAAAGACAGATCTCCCAGACTGTTGCCTTCATGTTTGTAGGACTGGGAGCTGTAGAAGGAACTGAACATGAGGCAGAATTAATAACTGGGTAGCATTCATACTTTCATCCTTAATTAAATACAAGTGGGTATGTGAAATGTATTTCCCCAAGGCTGTGGTGGGGGAATATCCACACATGTAATTAATCTAGCTGTTGGAAGTCACAGTTTCACCACTAAAATGATGCACAAAGAGACACCAGCAAACTATGTGGGCACACTTCATCATTGATTGAAGTCAATGGGAAACTTGTCTTTTGACTTCAAAGAGCATTGGACTGAACCCTTCAAGATCATATTAAAACATTTAGAAGTCATTAAACTGTCATTTTTGCCATACTGCACTAATGGATCTAGAAAAACTATGGGTGGATTTTAATTTAACCCACTCTCTATATTTTTAATTGTTCATGTTTACACGGTTGCATACAGTGAGATTAGGTGGTGGCTTGCCTGATGATTTATTGTGTTTGGTGCTCCGTGTCATGCACTTTTATAGCATTACTTCTCAATATATGTAGTCTTCTTACATGCAGATACAATCCTTGTTTAAATTAATACACATGATTTTCTCTGGCAGCACAGCTAGTAGCTTCTGTGAGTAGTACTGTACTGAGATTACTAAAAAGCTGTACTACAACTGCTACCCTGAGGGTTGGGACTGTGGGAGAGGCTGAAGCCTCTTCTGCTGAGATAAGCAGTGCCCCATAACACACGTGGTCTTTTTTGTATGGGATAGGGAAAAGGTCACAGAAATTCCATGAATACTGGCCGTGTTCACTGTCAACCAGTGTCCCTTACCAAAAAGGCAGAAACCACTCCAAGTAATGCTTGGTGTAGACTTTGGGTGTGCTGCTGGGCACAGAGCACTTAGGAGGCCATGATAATAAGGGAGGGAAATCAGGGGCTGGCTGGAATCTGCAAGGTCCAGCAGGGAAAACGGCATCCAGCCTGGTTATGGCTACTATTCAACCAGCTAACTTATGATTTGGAAATTTGATTAGCCACCGATCTTACAGCTGACCAGAGATTTGTAGCCACAGATGTTCAGCTGACCAGAGACTTGTGGCCAGCCAAGATATTAGAGAGGGAATAAATGGTTGCCTTGAAAATCAACCGGGGTGGTAAGTAAGCCAGTTAGTGCCCAAGTTTCTTAAATCTGATGCAATTTAAATTGCATTGCATCTCAATTATTTGTTGTGGTTGGCAGGCTGTGATCACTGCTAACTGATGCAGGGTGGAGCTGAGAGTTGTCACATTTTTAAGATTTGTTGTACTTCCAGTATTTATTTATTGTCTCAATTTAATCCATGCTAATTCACACTACATTTTTATGTAGATAAAATTTAAGAGGAATGTTTGCCTATGAAAATGCGAAGCATTGCCACTTCTTTTTTTCTGGCAAATTGGATTTTGAAAGTCAGGGCTGAAGAGAATACAGTGAGCATTTGTCGTTGCACAGCAAACTGCATTTAAGTGTTGCATGTTGCATGGTAAATGTGAGTTTTGTGGCTTGGGCCCAATACTTAAGCCTCATCAGGCAAATAAGGTAGCACCATTTCATACATCTGGTATTAAACGTAGCATATAGAAACTAAAGTAATTGAAATCTCTCTTCCTTTACATACCAAGAGTGGTGCTGTGTGGAGGGTGGGAGAGCTCAGAGTTTTGCTTTTAGAACTGTGCTGGAAGGTGACTTTTCTTGTCCCTGTGTATCTGTAATCTTGTTTTAAAGCCACATTGGTAACTTTACCTATCCGTTAATTTCACTGATAATACAAAACAGTAGTAACACAAGATGGGGTTTTCTTTCATTTTAACGAGTGGAGTACAATGGAGATGACCTCACTCAAAGTCCAGGACTCAAAAACCCCGGAGATGAAGATTATTTGTTCTTTACTTCCACGTTGTGCAGGACTAATAGAAATACTTCCTTATTGATTTTGTTTTTAAAGAAAATGCCTCGGTTTGATTGAAAAACACTTAATTTATAGGTGTGCCAAATATACCAGTGGTTCTGTGGAACTAAGAGTAGGTTTCAAAAGAATACATAATTTTGTAATTGATATATTTTTAATTACTTTTGACTTGTTTTCAGTGAAGTGTGCTTATTCCTGTTTTGGCACAGAGAGGAACAAAAGATGTAGATAATCCTGCTTCCCCTCTGCAGTGTTTAATGTAAAAATCTGCTTTAGCTGGTTATATTAATTTTTGTATATAAAAAAACCTGCTTCCCTGTCTGCATAGGTAAAAATACCTGTTTGTTTCCTTTTACAGAAAAGAGTTAAAGATGTCATATCTCCAATTGTATTTGAAGCTGCATACAGCCTTGGGGAACATTTGGTAGAAAGAGGAAAAGTGGACAAGGAACTACCTGCTCTCAAGCCCATTCTCCGCTGGAAGAAAGGACAAAAGATAGCACAAAGGAATCAGGTCAGAATTGGCATATGTTGTTTCTGTGGAAGGCCTGGGACTGAGTCCCTCTGACAGCAGGGGACTGTCAAGCTCTGGGTTGCTTGCACACAGTAGTGTTTTTGTGCAATCCCTACTGTGGCTGACATGAGTACTTTTCCATTGTGGAGTAAAGACTTGTGCTGACAAGGTTGGGGAGCACAAGCTGAGGTCACTTTCTTATTTCAGGGTGTTAGCGCTGGAAAGAAAGAGACTGAATAAGGAAAAGGATGAGGAAGGTCATGCTCCCTTGGTTTTTGTCTTCTCTGTAGGAGGTTCTAGTGAAAGGGTTGACCCTGGCCTTATTTCTATGTTGAGCCCTTGTTAGTGCTGGAGGGACAGGGCTGGCTCCAGGAAGGGACACAGGAACTTGAGTGAGGGCAGACTAAAGAATAATTGGCCTGCCCACTGCCCTCTTTTCTCCAGAGCTCCTCATGTCCAGTCATTTGGCAAAGGGAACTTGCTCCTGCTGTTATTTCAGGACATGCTGTGCTGAAGTAGGTTGTTTCAGAACAAAGTAAAGCATAGGTGCAACTGCTTTGCTCCCTTGCAGGGCAGAAAACCTTTTTATCTTTAATGTTGTTGAGAGCAAGAGAATTCCCCTAATTTTGAATCACTTGTAATTTAGAGATTTTGGTTTTTTTTATTTTCTTCATCTCCAAAATTATTCCCTAAGAAAGTGAAGTGTATGTGATGATGCCACCTCTCTTGTTTGTTTTTAACTCATTAGTATCTTTAGAAAATATTGGCCATCTTTCTCAGGTTTTGACAGGAGTGATAAGGTAGTGCTTGGTAAAGTACTAAACAGATTCAGGGTTCATTAAACAGGGGAGTAAAGACCAAATTAATGATGTTTTGGTAGACTTGGGTTTGAGTGGCGTCCTTGTTAGATGCCTGACAGTCTGCTGAGGAAGGAGCTTGCACTACAGTACAAGCCTCCCACTTTGCCAGCACTAGAGCATCCAAATGTGACAATCAAGGTGCCATAGGAAAATCAGGATTCTTATGTGGCTTACAAAACACCACGTTTGTCAGAATTGCAGGATAATTTAAGCTGATCTTAGAGGCTGAGTTTCTTGCTCAAAGCAGAGTCAATTTAAAAGTTTGAGTGGTTTTGGATTATATCCAGGCAAGCTTATTTTCCAAAGTGTTCTTACAGAGCTTAAGTTGGTGTATCTTGTGAATAGTTTGTTTGTTTTTTTTAAAAAAAAGCAAACAAAACAAACCCAGACCTGTGAAAAATCTGGAGTCTGGGGCTTTTAGCACTAGACTATATTAGATCTACTTTTTAACCTCAGGAAGTTTATATCTACAAAATGATGTTTGTATGATCATAATGTATAACATTACTTTCTGATGCTGCTCATAAGGATACATTGTTGTTCTGAAATTGTAGGTCCCTGAATGCTACTCAAAAAGTAACTAAAATGGTTAAAGAGATTTGCTTTGTCATATACCCAAATGATTTGAAATATGTTTGGCTATAATCCTTGTACTTAGAGAAATGAGTATTTCTTCCAGTATACTTTATTTTTATAAATGTATGAATGAAAGATGTGTCTAAGAGTTACTCATTTTTATGAATAGGGATTGTGTGGCTGTTGGATATCTGAAAGCTGTATTATTGTGAACATTATGATGGGAATTTGTGCAGAACTTTGGAAGTTGAGCAGTGTGCTGAAAACCAAAGTGTTACATGAACTAAACTGCTTGGATGCTTTACCACTGGTTTTAAACTCAAAAGGTCACATCTTGCCCTGCAGGCATAGTCTCAGATCAACATTAAATACCTAAATGCTGTGATTATAGAGAAGAAAGAAAAATATGTTGGGAATTTCCCTGACTTGTTTTCTTGTGTAATTTGGATAAGAGGGAACTAGTTTAACAATCCCTTCCCATTTGCTTTCCAGATGTTCTTCACTTAGCTTAGTAAGAAAAGGATTCTGACATCGGGTGTGCCTGCAGTGTGCTTTCAGCTGAGGAAGTGGAAAGAGCTGCAGTCAGTGTGCAGTCAGTCATGGTGACAAAGCCCTGATGGAGTAGCTTCGAGGCATGTTGACTGAGTCCTCAAAGCCCAATTTCATGGGAAAGTCAGGGTGTAGCATTTTCTTTCAGGATTCTTCTCATTTCACAAGTATAAATTGTTTCTGGAGGCCAAAAAAGGACAGTGGGAACCAAAGTTGATGTAATAAAGGATTTACACCTTCAAAGAATCTGATGATTCTGGAGGGAGCTTAGGATTTGGCAGTCCCATTCAAGAGAGATTTAGGGAGCTCTGTTTTCAGAAGTTACAGCATGGGTGAGGGTGGGTGGACAAGCTTATTGTTAGTACCAATAGTGAAGTCTTTAAATACAGCTGGTTGTGTGTGGATTTTCAAAAGCTCTGGATCCTATTGATCCAGTAGGAACTGGCATTTTGAAATCTGAAAGGTGGTTTCTGCTGCTTCGAGTCACCTCTAGGATACCATTAAGAGGTTAATACTTTGCTGAAGGGCCCAGGTGGTTGTTCTTTGTGAATGAACAAAGGAGAGTAAGCTGGAAGTAGTGAATAGCTGAAGAAATGGGAGGCAGCCATGACTGGGCAGGAAAGGGAAAGACTTCTGTCTTTTGGGATCCTACTGCAGGTCTGCTAGACTTACTTAAAAAGCCACACATCTTGCAAACATGTGGGCTTTATAGTCACCTAGATATGATTTTATTTAAAGTAAAGTAATATTAAAGCTTAAGTGATCACTTCCACTGGGATTTCAGTTCATTTTTCATGAACCAGATGTTCCCTGTATGCCTTCCCAGCAAGAGTATATGGCTCTATGACTCACAAACTAGCAGGCAGGAAAGCCATCAAATGGCCTTTTGACAAAGAGGATTGAAGATTATATTTAGCATGGTACTTTGCTCTGATGCATTAAGGAGTCAGCTTGGAAATAGTGCTCATGGAAACCCACTTCCAGAAATTAAATCTCCCTAATGAAATAATCACTGAAAAGGATTTTGTTGGTATTCATCTTTTAAACCAGTATTGCATTAAATGTGAGAGAACAATCTGGTTGTTGGTCACCTTTATTTTAAAAGAATGCCACTTTCACTGTAAGGTAGTGCAAAATGCTTGTATTTATAAACAAGAAAAACCAGCCAAGCTGTGACTTCTCAAAGAAGGAGCCTGCTTGTATTTGTAAATGAACTGTGCCTGAAAACATCGAACAATGATAATTTGAATTTCTTATTATTTTCTAAAAAAAGTTTCTTAAATGAAATTTCCCAAGGAAAAAGCATGAAAATGTATGACTTCATGTATTGGCCCTTTTTTTTTTTTAAGCAAAGAGGCTTTTATACTTCATTTTGAAGCTATAATGTAATTAAGCTGGCCTGAGGGACTTTTTGGCCCAGCATACAGTAACAGTTGGTTTCTCATGGACTTAATTATTTCTTTGGTTCTTGTATATGCTTAGCAGAAACCACGGTTGCTATAGTTTGGTGTAATTATTTGTGGTATCAAAAGCAAATACTTAAGGGTTACGTGTACGTGTCTGTTGATAGATGCCTCAATGACTTGTACAATTGTTGGGTGGAGACTGGTTGTGTGGAGAAGATTACAGCTTTACAAGTTTTAAGTGGCTGGCCAGCACAGTTTTTCTCAAACAAAAAATCTCTGATGGGTCAACATGGGGCGGGGGGGAAAAAAAGATTCTACTTTTTAAATGCGTATTATGAACTTTAAAACTTCCCACCCTAAGGATCACTTTCCATTAGCTGCTTTGTTGCCTCCCGAATTCAGTTGCTACCTCCATCCACTGGAAAAAACTAATAATTCTTCTTACTTCAGGGAAATTAATGTCTATTTAGAACTTGGTTTGGCTTATTTTGTCATGGGTGGTTTGTACTATAACATTTATTTTTGTGTGCCCGCTTTATAAATACGTGTCAGCTATGCAGGAGAAAGATCTCGTGCCAAATACATTGAGGATTTGTTCCTAGTGGTATCCAGTAATGTATCTTAGAGTCCAAAATGTAGTATGCTAAAATTCTGCCTAAATACTGTAATAAAATCACCTGCTGTTATGTGGATGGAGGACACCATTTTTTAATAGGAAAATATTCTCAGTAGATGTAATTGCGTCAATGTCTTCAGGACTTTGGTAATGGTGTGCCATAAAACTGCTCCTAAGTTATAAGAAGAGACAGAGAATGTTTAGGACACTGTGTCCTCAGCTGTGCCACTGACTTCCAGTAAGAGATTACGTATAATGCTGCACGTCTCTGGGATAAACTTAATATTTTTTTAAGCTGAGGACTATTTCTTGGAAGCACTTGCATTTGAAAAGCTGGTTAGGTATTTGCATTAAAATTAGCTTAGTTAGAAGGTATGAGAAAGTATACGAGTAATTTTATAGACCTGAATTATGAACACTGGTGATTTTTGATTTGCTGTACAAATAATCCTGTACCTTTGTATACCTGTCAGTAGGTGGATTGGTGGAAAGTCTGAAGATAATTGGCTTATACCAGGCACATAGGAAGCCCTTTGGGAGATTGCAGGAGTCAGTGCCATTTCTATGTTCCAAATTAAATGTCTTGCTACTATGCTCTTTCCTCCCTGGGTGGGGCAAGGTCCCAAATTATCTGCATTTATTCTTGCAGAGGAGATCCATGGTGTGCCACCCTTCCTGCTTAATTGCCATTTTTTCCCCTTTGGTTGAAGTGGGATTTCTGAAAGTGATGACTTCCTCCCTCAGACATCCCTTCAGTGGTGTCTGTCTTTTGCTCTAGACAAGTTTGGTCAGAGCCTGTGCTGAACTGGCAGGGACCGGGTGCTGTTCATGCCAGGAAATACAGAAAGGACCCACCCCTAGCATGTACTCCATTAGACTATTACATCTTGTTTGTTTTGGGGTTTTTTTTTGTGTCATTGTTGAATGGCAATAAGGAGGAAAAATTTACAAGCCTGGAAGGGATTCAGAACTGAACAAGAACAGCAGGTGTCCAGATGCATTGTACCTCTGAAATGCTTATAATTAGCAAACTTGCTGAAGTAAGAGTTAGTGGAAAGCAGTGCCTCTGAGGGTATGTGTGTTTCCATATGCTTGTTCTTAAGCAGTAACAAGCTTGGCCAATAGTTGTCTGACATTTTCATATTCCTGTTTAAAAGTAGAGGAAAACCAACATAACTGAGAATTTCTAAGGCATAGTTTAATCTCCAGGTATAGATCTCATAGGCTTCCTAAAGAACAATAGCCAATGTCATATGCCAATATGCACACACAGAGATAAACACGTTCTTATCTTGGCACATATACTGGGGGAGAGTCAAATTACAGGGAGCTCATGTCTTAAGTGGTAGAATGTGAATTAACTGATATAACTTACAGGTTCTTCAAATAAATAGGTAGAGAAAGCAGAGATGATCATTTAAGTATTTGCAAGCTGAACCATAACTTAAAATCCTACTGGGTAATTTCTGCTGTTGAGTGTAACACCATGCATGTAATTTCCAAACTACTTTGTGGATGCAAAATCATAATGGTAAGAAAGAGAGAGTTTCTGCTTACACATGGAGCTATAAAAGAAAATTGCAATGTTCTTAAAAATCTGCAGACAGGTGACAGTCTTTTGGAAGCCAGGCTGCATTAGCTATGTTCATATATTTTCAGAAGTTATGAGAATGATCAGTAGACCTTAACGGGAATACCTAGCATCTTGAGAGGAGATAATACAACAGTATTAGTTAATTAAGTTCAGAGTACCTCAATGCCACAAAATCCTTGTCAGTTCAGAGTAGCATTCATAAATGCAAAACCACTAAAGAGCTTGTGGATTATAGGAGAGGACGTAAACTTATCCTTGGGCGTCTAAATGAGCTAAACATAGACATAAATTTAATATCTGATATGAAGAATTTTTTTGTGTGTGTGTTTCTGTGTGGTGAAAAAGATCCGTATGTTTTTAATTTATTATTGTTATGCTTTTATATTTTTAATTACAAAATTGTGTGATGACTAACAAGGTTTTGACTCTTGTGTTATAATGTTGAAAGTATCCTGAATGAAAAAGATTCATCCTACCAAGTTCCACTTCTAGTAGCAGAAACAAGGAGACTTAGTGTAGAAAGTGTTCTCAAATATCATTAAAGACCCTCCTGAGATGATGTAATTGAATTACTCTATAGTAATCCAAAATAAATGGAAGACCATTTAGGACAAGGCAGAAAAATATATTGAGAAATGTGCTGCAGAAATGCATCCTATAATGGTATGGAGAGATGTAACAATTAACCCATTAGGTTTTTCCCATCTATTGTTCTATGAATTTGTAAGGTCTGAAGTCTTGCAAAATGAGAATGCTATTCGGATGATTTGAACTGTTAATGATTTAAAAACAAAATTGCCTCAGTCTGAAAAAATAGTGAGTCAGACTAGAAATCTACTAAAGCTGTGAGAGGCTGGAGGTGTATTTCTATTGCCACCAATTGTAATTCTTCACCCCAGAGAACATGAAGACAAAAGGCTGCATTGTTAGATCCACTCACTGTTGTGAGGAATAACATATGTTTATTAACTTATGCTTGCCTTCCATAGCTAGCAGGTTTCATGCCTGACCTTTTCTAAACATCTGATTTCTTTTGGAAGTTTCTGTTCCTCATACATTTGCTTGTCCTCTCTCCTTTTCAGCTTGGTGCTTCAGCCCAATTTTTAACACGTACTGAAAGCAGGATGCAGCTGAACAGGGGAAAAATTATTGCATTTGAGCTTAGATGGATTGACAAGTGGTGATGTGTTAGGCATGAGCCCCAGGCCCATTTAATAAAGTGGATGAATTCCCCTGTACCCTTCTGCAGCTGGAGAAGCTTGACTTACATGGTTGCACCCTTACCAGTGTAGTAAAACAATTATTACTACCAGGCTTCTCTTTTCTTACACTAATGCAATATGAAGGGGCATCTGTTTTCTTTGCATGAAGACATACTCTGATGAAGCTGACGTGGAGCTGAGGGAGCTTGCTAACTAACCATGATCACCTGTGCTGTGCAGTACCAGCACAGCTCTGGTTTCATAGTGGGATCCTATTGCATGCTCAATGCTCCCCTGGTATCCCGGCCCTTGTGATGCATTTGCTCTGCCTATTCACTAAGGGTATTGTGGAAACCATGGCTTCTCCTGTTAGCCAGCACATCAGATGAAATCCTGGGAAGTTTTTCACAGTATTAATTACTTTTCTAGTGGGAATTTAAATCAGCCATTTTGTACTTGGCTCAGGGGGATGTATGAATGGACAGTTTCCATGAGTGAAACATAGGATGTCTGGGGAGAGTCATTGACTGTTTCTTTTTCTGTGGTCAGTAGGTAATAGCTTTATTTTGTGGGCAATTTGGAAATTTGAAAAAAAAATAAAGGGTCCTGTATCTATGTTTAGGCACATTAATATCTAAGGGATTTGTAATGCTATAAACCAGGAAATATTTCCTAGAAAAGGCAATAAGATTTGCTTACAGCTCAGTGCTTTTGAAAAGTGACTCACATATCTTGGTCCCTCAGTAAGGACCCTGCAACCCAGCTTCATAAGATAACATGGTAATAGCTGTAGAGCAAAAAATAAAGAATTATTAGACCAACAAGATCCCTTATACTGCATCTTTTAAATAGAATTGCTTTTTTCTTACTGGCATGATCTAATTTCTAAGTCATCCCTGCGCATACCATAGGGTATGGTGACAATTTACAAGATACCACTGCAGAGACTGGAATATACTGTATTCTTAATCTCAATTATTTTGCATAGATTAAGTTATCCTGATGAAATATGTGGCACGGTTTATGAAGTTGAAGACTGTAACCTCAGTTACCAAGGGTCAACTCTGCCAACTTTTTGAGGTGCTAGCTGAATCTTTTATATACTGATGGATGAGAAAATAGTTAAAAGCCTAATCCAGACTGAATCACTGTTCTCTTATCCAGACCATAAAATTACATCTTTCCAAGGAATTTTTACAGAATACCATTTCTCCTCCTTTTCAAGGACTGTCCTTCAGCTGTAAGTTTCACTTTTCAGTGAAAGGATGTGCAGAACTCTTACTCAAACACAGGACTGGCAGCCACTCAAAGTCTTGATTGCACATTTTGTCTGCAACCTGGAATTTCCACATGGTTCCCTCAATTTTGGAGGTTGAATATTTTGAAATTTTTCTTTTTTCTTTTCTTTGTTCATTGGATGATGTTCAGTATTTTCTGTGGGCAGAAGTGCCATAAACACAGGCTTTTTTAATTTTAATTTTTTTCTAATGCATTTTTTTGTTTCCTGTTCTCTTCCCTACTCCCAGCAGCATAGGAGTATTTCATTTTAGATAGCCATTGAAATAAAATGAAGTAATGTAGCGAGCCAGGTTTGAAATCTCAGACTACCTTTCTTTGAGTAGGGAGCTCTGACTATTAGGGTGAAGCCAGACACCTTCTTGTTTGCCTTCTAGCAGCATTCCTTATCAGTCCACCATCAGCAGGAAGGACCCTGTCTTCACACCCCATATCTAGAAGCCTTGTGCTTAGGATGCAGTAGGATGCAGGATCTAGGAATTCATCCTCAGTTTACTACTTCCTGAGGCAGAGGACTGTACATTTACCCTTGGGCTTTACCACAAGATGTGGTATTTAATTCACTGTCACTATTCAAGAAGCAGAGTGGACACAAAGATTTTAGGCCCTGATCTGAGTGCTTGTCTTGAGATATATCCCCTTCTATATCATCTGGCTCTTGGTCTCTCCTTACTGTACATTTAGTTGTGCACACATATGTGTATTCACTATTTGTAATGATTATGTCTGAAAGACACTGGCAATATCCATCTGTATGAACCTTTCAGGAGATATCTGCTGCATTCTTTGTTCTCCCAGCATCATCATCTTTCCTACTCAGAAAAGTTGTTGTGATGGATTTGAGAAATGTGTGTTTGTCCAGGAAGTTCAGTGACCTGCTGGGAACTGCTTGGGAGTAATTCCTTAGAGCTGCTGGGGAGCAGCAGGGGAGAGTGCAGAGGGGAATTGTGGACCCTGCAGAAACTGGATTTGCTCTGTGCTTAGCTGTAGGTTTGGTGATTGCAGGAAGTCTGTCAGACTTGATGTGTGTGCACTTCACATAAGCTTTGTGTTTGTACTGTAAAGCTGTGTCATATAAAGATTGAAGTTATCCTGTCCCTGCTACTGAGCACACAAACAGCTGTTTCTCTCCTGGAAATGCCAGAAAAAAGTGTGGTGGCTTTGAGATAAGAGAGACAGCTTTGTTTTTCATCCAGGGAAATTTTTGCCCCTTCCCTGCCTTCCTTGAACTTTTTCTTGTATGTATTTCTTATACAAAGAACTTTTCTGACCATCTCTGATATACTTATTTAAAGCTGTGGGGCACTTGGTACAATATAAGTGGAATCTAGTAAGAATCAATAAGATGTCAGTAAAACCACTGTTTAGAATTGCTCCTCTTCACTTTGGATAACATTAACTGCAGTAATTATGCAGTTACTTTCTACAGTGAAATTAATTTGTTTTGTCCTGCTTCCCCTTTTCCTGTTCTGGATAATACATACAGCCCATTGATTACCCTGTCCAATGCTTTTCATAGAATCACAGAATGGTAGGGGTTGGAAGGGACCTCTGGAGGTCATCTACTCTAACCCCTCTTTATATGTAAACACTTCTATAAATCCTTTAAATTGGTATTGTAAAGCTGAAACTACTTTAAAGATTGATTTAAAGTTCAAATTAGTGACATTTGGGCCCGTGCATATCCCAAGAATGGACTCCTGCTCCAACAATATGCTACTGAGTTGGGTACAGGTTCTGGCCCAAATATGTCACAGTTCAAGAAGACCAAGTAGGGGCACAATAAGAATATATTAGCAGTGTTTGTAAATGTTATCAAGTGTGTTTATTTCTTAATTCTTTAGCAGGGATTTGAACAACTGGAAATTCCAAAAAAGCAACAGGCTGGGGAACAGGAGATTCAAGATAGCAGAGAATAAAATGGAAGAAATAGATTGACTGGGAGAAGCTAAAGGGTGACACATATAGGGGAGGTACAGTCATGGCAACATCTGTCCAGACCAGGAAATAGTGGAAAATGGCAAAATAATCCATAGATGCCATTAGCTGCTGAATCACCTGTGGCTTCATTGATGAGTGCCAGGAGCTGGGTAGACTGTAAATCCTTTCTCCTCCCAAATGTGGGCAGGTTCAAGATCCTCCACAAAAGCAAAGGGCTTACTCCTACACACTTATGGATCTGGGGACTCATCATTATTTTTTCTTGTATTCCAGTGTTGTGTAGGAACTTGGATTTCTAAGATGTAACCAAATACTTCACATGTATTTCAAAGAAGCTTGCTGTCTAGTGTATGATATGTTGGAAGACATACGTGCTCAGTAGTTTTAAAAAATGAGGGCTTTTTTTCGTTCTTTCTGAAGAACTGCAACTTGTAGATTTAGTAACAAAATTCCAGGATTGTTAGGTAGTTACTTAATTATACTTACAGTACTTTATTCTTCAAAACGTACAGGTCGTATCTTTATTCGCTCTGTTCTCTTTGCCAAGATTTCTGCAATGCATATACGGAAACTGTCAGGCAAGAATATTTTACAGTTTATTTTTCTTTCTCCTCTGAAGGTCAAACAGTCTTTCCTATATATAGCTACTATTGTGGTTGAGGATTAATTTTGAAGACTTTTGAGACTATACCTCTAAAACGTGCCATGTTTTGAGAGGCATGTCCTGTGCTGGTTCCTGTCTCTGGGCTATTCTTGTCCTTTGGTGTGGTAGTCTTTATTAAAGAAGAAGGTTAGGTTCGGCCCTTTTATTTAAATCCTCAACAATTTCCACTTTTCAGATTGTGAGAAAGCAAAAGGTGGGAAAGGAAAATAAAAAGGTAAAGTAAGTAGCCCTAAATGAACTGTCCACCACCCATCTTTCTAATTTTTACAACTAAGTGCAACTGACAGCATAGTTTGCCTGCTAGTCCAACACCAATTAGCTTCAAAAAGGTTCACTCCTTTTTGGAGAGCTCTAACAATACAGGAAAAGGCAAGGAAGCTGCCTTCTTAGCCAGGAGTCTTCATGGAGATACAAGAACTAGAAATCTCTGTGCTCTCTGGGCTTAAGATTCAAAGTCTTTCTCTAGTGCTGATACAGTTGGGCAGAGCTATTAAAAAAATGTATATACTTTCCCCACCCCACCCCTGCCCCTCCATCCCCTCAAGTCTCTCCAACCCTATATGGCCTTTAGCTGTGTCCTGCACATATTTGTTCTATCTTTGCATTTAACATTGGAATAGATTTACTTTGGTGATAAAAGTCACAGAAGCAAGCCTTTAGAAAGGAATATCGATATTAAAGGAAGAGGCCAGTGGAGTGTCAGGTTTCTTAACTGAACAGTTTTGGCAATCCTCATTTTGGGCATTTATCTTTTGAATACATGGTAAGCAGAGGAGTATTACAACTCTGAAAGAATGAGTTTCCCACCCTGAAAAGTCTATAGTCATCTGTTCAGAAAGGTATTTGTCACTGCTCTTAGCAGCAGAGGAAAGCAGCCATGATCTTCACACCATTTCAGTTTCTTAGAGGACTGCCAGGACTGTGTTTCTGTCCTCTTTTTTAACTTACTAGTGGCTGCCTCATTTAGCCATGATAAACTGTCATAGACATATGCATAAGTTCCATAAGTTCCTAGATTTCTTACATGCTCCCCTTGTTTTTGCTACTTAAATAGCATACCTCTTTCTAATAGTATTGTCCTTTCACAGTTCCTAGTTTTATGAATCTAAGTTTCCAAAATGATAGCCTTTACCAGAGTTCACATGATTAGCAGTTGTTTTATTATTTGAGGGTATGAAAGGTACATAAGTCTTTCCAATTTTCTGTTGTGTTCAGGGTAGCAGAAATGTTTCCTACCATACATCAAATCTTAAAAAGTACGGACCCAAAACCAACAACCAAAAAACCCCAAACAAAACCTGCAACAAAAAACAACCAAAACCCAACAAAACCCCCCCAAAACAAATAAACAAAAAACAAAATAAAAAATGTTTAATTCCTTATCTTAATATAGCCTAGTGAATATGGATGAATGACTTCCTTACTTCCAATTTTTTTGACTCAAAATAGTTTTATAAATAGTTTGTTTTCTGTTTTGTTTTCATGCATATGTGTTGGGAAGAGAAAAAAAATGTGCCAGAAATATCATGTGATACTTGTCAGATGAGAAGTGGAAATGGATTAAGAAAAACCTCTTAGAGCTTGGTTTATGTGAAACCTCTTACTCAGTTAGAAAAGCAAAAAATGTCTCTGATAAAGATGGTATTTGCCTGCCCTTGAATTTCTTTAAATTTATATTCCTGTATCACAGTTTTTGGTGGATTTGTTTTTTATTTTATCCAGGCATGTTCCTTTGAATTTTGATCCTACTGTCTTCATGCTGTAACAGCTCTTTTTCACTATTTTTTCACAGACTGTTTTTGAGAGGAACTGTCAATCTGATGATTGCGCTGCGGATTTGAAACTTCAGGGTAAATTGTTGCTGTCTGGGTGAGTAGGGGAACTTTTTTTTTCTTATACACTTGTATTCCATTCATTTTGTGTATGCTGACATAGAAAAATCAAAACACAAACATGAATGTTTTATATCATGCCTAGAAGGATCGTGAAAGTGATAACACCTTCAGTGCAGAAAGGTCTTCAGATGTACACAGAATCTGAATTCCTGTGGAGGGGGGCTCTGTGTACGTGAAGGGCAAGAAACTTTCACCCTTCCAATTACAAAAGACAAAACTTTAGAAAAGAAATAGTGTAGTAGAGAGGGGCAGGGAAAGTAAAGCTACATCTGCAACCCAGTGATGTGTGGATGATGTTGTTCCTGAAAGACAGTAAAATGCTGTTTGTGTCATGTTAGATTAAAACCGCATGCAGAAAAGCATTTTTGTTCTGAAAAAATGTTATATGAAACGTTAAAAAAAACCCTCAGAACATGGCAATTTATATCTGTCAAATTATCTGTTTCTGAACTTACATAGTTTTGCTAATTCTCCTGAAATACCACCCTCCTTTGTCAGATTCTTTTTGTTACTGACTTAGGGAGGAGGGTCTCATTTCACTTTCTTATGGGATAATAAACCTTACCAGATAGACTACATGTGAAGTTTATGTTCTGTCCCTTGTGACTGGTGATCCTAGGAAATTCCCTATTGTTTTGCCAGGATGTAGTTATTAAATTTTGGCACACATCAGGCTAAAGGAGAACTCTGCACATCACTTCTGTTTCCTTTCTTTTAGCATTTTTAGCAGATTTTTAGAGATGGAAGTGCTGATGCAAGTTATTTAATTGTGTGCCACAGGTACTGTTGTTTGGAGATGCTTTCTGTGAAATTATTTCCTTTCATGTCAGGAAGAGGGGAAGGAGAGTCCCCTGGTTTAGAGAAACAAAAAAGAAGTAATAATTAGGGGAGTGAGAGTGACAAATTTTATGTAAGTCAACAGCATGTTGTAACAGTACTTGGAAGTGAAGCCGAACTAGACTCAAGCCTGAGAAGTTATGGACTTCTCCAGACAGGACTGAAATCCACAGGAATGTTTTGGGGGATTGTCTGGGAGCAGGGTTAGGTCTTAGGTTGCTGAGTCAGAGCTTTGACTGTCATTAGTCTGAATTTTTGACCTTTTGCTCAAGATTAGTGGTGAGAAAAATCTGTTGAGAGCTGGAGACATGGCTGTGAAGGATAGGGAAGCCAGTGAGGGATTTTGTCCTGCAATTGAGGAGTAATCAATAAAAAGCGAGGGAGAAGTCCTACGTATTTGTCAGTCAGTGTGCAGTAATCACGGCAGTAAGAGCTGCGTTAGCAACTGGAGCATTACAGTGTTTATTTTTGTGGCTGTTATTTATGTTACCTTGGCAAATTAAAAGCCACAACTGTTGAAAAAGCTTAGAATATTCAAATACAGTTTCTTCATTTGTGTAGCAAAATGTTGAACAAATGCTCTCAAATCTTCTTTAGCTAGTCACACTCTGAAGTCCTGTTAGAAATAAACAGAGTGTCATCAGACCTATCAAGTCTGCACATAATGTGTTTTCTTTAGCTAAAAATCTGTGTAAGCTTCAGTTATTAAATAACAACACAATGAGTATCTCTGAAGAAAGCCTATCTTTTCAGTTATTTATACTGTGTGTAAACCTACATAAACATGCTATGGATTCTCATTTTAGAGGAGTGCCTGTCTTGAAGATTATAGTAATTTTTCCAGCCCCAGGTGCTTCATGCTAAAGAATCCTATTAGCATTTATGCTAAATGTACACTTTTTATTTAAAAAGAACAAACCAGATGACTCCTTTATTACTGTATGCACTAAACCGTTGATTTCATTTTTAGCAAGGTTTTTGAAATCAAAATTTTTATTTAAGTTTTCAAATTATACTAAAATATTCAGAGCAGTGGATAGAATAAACAAGAAGCTATGTTTTCATGAAGTAATTAATCCGTGAATTATAGAGTTGGGGATGTTGTAAATGCTGAGGTTTTACATGGTAGAGAAATGGTAAATCTGAGTGCTGGAAGGTACAGAAATATATCAGCAAAATAACACTCTGTGCTTGCCTTTCTCAATAGTCCTCTTGCTTTTAGACATGGTTGGATACAGGGCTCTGTCTGCTAGATGGACCAACTTGGTCTGGCTGGTTTTACACACTTCTCATTACTTTTTGTAGCATATCAGAGCCAAAATCTGCGCAGACAGCTGTATATTGTAAGGTACAGTTTTGTCTGTCACTTTTTATAACTTGCTTTCAAATGTGTGCTGGTTAGAGTGTATGTGCATGGGAAGTTGGTTCAGATTACATTATCATCCAGAGAATTGCTTGCTGAGGTCACTCTGGTGAGCTCAGGAACTGCACAAGATACTCCAATTTAGAATTCACCTGGGATGTGTTTGAATCACTAGAATTACCCAGTTAAAGATTGCACCCAACTTTTAAGATGCCAAACCCACATACCAAATGACTAATAGTAAAACCAGCCAGTGCTGGTCTGCTCTGATTTTGCTTTTCTTGGGATTCTCCTTCCCTTCTCAAAACTTATTCTTGTGCACTGAATACTTGTGTGTGAAACTTATTGGGAGCACCGCCCTTTGATAAATAACAAATAGACAGCCTTTCATGCTAACACTGGGTCTAGGAAATTACTTCATATATGGCCACTTATCCACAGTACTTGAACCAACCAGCTCTGCATGTAACTTTAAAACTTCACTCCCATTCTGACCAGTTGTAATTGACTTTGCCTCATTATTTCCTGCTGCCAAGGTGCTACTGCACCTGAAAATGATGCTGCTGGGCAAGCTGAAATCCTCCACTGTGAAGTTGGAGAAGGC
Organism: Heliangelus exortis; assembly: GCF_036169615.1. Classification (NCBI taxonomy): domain Eukaryota; kingdom Metazoa; phylum Chordata; class Aves; order Apodiformes; family Trochilidae; genus Heliangelus; species Heliangelus exortis. The sequence goes on along the minus strand of NC_092423.1, from coordinate 50,966,108 downwards.
GGCTGGGTAGGACTGCTTGAAAGTGGGCAATGACAAAGAAGCTTAAAGCTTTCTAATTCCATTTTTAAGATCTTGCAAAGATTAGGGAGGGTAGGATGTGGTGGTGATTTCTGTATTGTTTTTCTTAATACTTCTGTTACAGTGAAAGCTCTCCTTGCACTGGAGACCCAGGTAACATATGCTACTGGGGTAAAAAGTAATTAGAATTCATTTGTTCTTGAAAGAAAACAGGTTTTTTGCAGTTAAACTGATGAATCTCTTTCAGACTTGTCCACCTTTATTACCATCAGTTTGCATATAAACCCATCCCAAGTTTCTATAGGGACTGTAGTATTAAAGAGTGAATATTCTTGCTTGTGGCAGATGGTATGTGGGACAAGAGTCATGGACTCTGGTTTGGCAGGTTCAGACCGGAGATTTGGAAAAACCTTTTTGCATTGGCTTGTATGAGGTGTGAAGAGACAGTGTGCTCCAGCATCCTGGGTTTCATGTTAGAATGGTCCCAACTGTCCCTATCTGTTGGCAATAGTCCTGCACCAAGGAGGATGAGGACAGATTGTATGTCCCCCAGGGATCCCTTCCAACCAACTTTTCTGCAGTTTCCTGACTCCTCTCAAGGTAAATCCTGTTTGCAATCTGAACAAATTGCCTCAACAAAAACTAGCTCTTCACTAACATGGAAACACCTACTTAGTATGCTTATGGGTGTCTTCCAGTGCTGTGGCTGGAAACCTGCCTGTGGGACACCTCACCTCTTGCTTATGCTGCCTTTACCAGCAAAACAATTCATCAGGAGAGGGTGCAGTAATACCAAAGGTTGAACCTGGCAAAGTAAACTGTGTGGATTAAATTTTGTGTGACAGACATTACAAGGCAGCTTGTAGAAACAGCTGCAATGGTGTGTGGTAGTATTGCTGCAAATGGTCCTTTTAGAGGTTAGCCTGGACTTATTTGTAGGAGTATGAGTGTTGTAAAAATAGAGGTGGCGACTTAAGAGTAGGGAAAGGAGAGCCATGGAGTGGGATGGTGAAGGCAGTGCTGGGAGAAGCTGATGGAGCAGAAGTGAGGCGTTTCATCTTTCCAGTCATGACTGTTTTCAAATTAATTTTTCCTAAAGAATGTATGTGTAAGGTTTTGGCAGCACAGAGTGGAGACCCTTATCATCTCCCCTTCAAAGAGTCTCATAGGAGCTTGCAAAATATGGCCCTGTTTATGCAGGGGAAGAGGGAGGGGAAAGACATTTCTGAAAGAAAAGACTTAGAAGTATCTTAGTGTGATGAAGGCTTTCACGTATTGCTTAGGAGTAACTTGAATGACACCACCTGAAATGATAAGAGAAGTAGGAATAGAATGTTTTCCAGTAAACTTTATTTTTATGGCCATAGCTTTGGGACAGCAGTAGGAAACCAGTTTTCCTCTCCACCAACCCAGTATTGGAAAGCAAAATGCAATCAGTTTTCTGTTAGCTGTTATTTTCAAATATTGTTTAATATTAAAAATATATTTATTACATATTATGCTCAATTTCAGTGCCTCACTGTATTTTCTCAGCATAGCAAATATCTTTTCCATTACGTTTCTGTGGCAAATAGCACATTTTTGTGTTGTCACTTGTTTAGAAGTTGAACTGCATTGGTTTCCTCATGATGTGCAGGGGTAAATTTTGAAGGTCTGTAGAAGATTGTACCCCTCTAGCCTTTCAAAATGGCTAATCCATTCCTCTGGTACACTATATGGGAGAAAAGCACTCTAGTCTTTTAAGAAGACCCTGAAAGCACTGAGGCAGCAGGGCTGGCAGGAGCACCCATCTTGTCTGACATACCAGGGCAGTTGCAGGTCCTGAGCTGCTGTCTGTCCATCTGGTTCGCACTCTGCAAAGGGAATGGTGGTGATCAAGCCCTGTTTAGGCTGCAGAGGGAACCAAGTGAAAACTGGATAAGACACATGAGTAACAGTGAGGGTGTTTGAAAAAACAGACTTTCTTCCAGCTATAATAAACAAACGAGCTAAAAAGATGAGAGCAGAAAAGGTGGTGGCTTCCCCGTGAAATGCAGCTAGGGAGGAAATCCTGTATGGCTGTGTAAATACACTGACAGCCCATGTGTTACAATAAATAGAGCAGCTTTACCAAAGTCAAACAGTACAAGAAGAAAGATGATGTTGCAGCATGTCATGTAGCTGCTGTGTTCTAGTGTGAGCTGTGTGCATGATATGTAAATCAGGTTGTAAGATAGAAAAATGGATAGAAAAATGTTGTAATAAATACTGCTATAATAAGTAATATAGCAATAAAAGTTGCTGTGATAAACATTGCTATTCCTGAGAAGGTTCCAGGGGGATGTCTGTCGTCCCTGTATTTATGTGACATGAGTTTATCCTTCATCCATCATTAGAAACAGAATTACTTACCCACTGGAGTGTTTCTGAGTCTACGTTTGGCTGTTTGGAATAAGCAGCTTGCTTTTGTGTTGGTATGGAGCATTTGTATGGATGGAGCATCCTTAATGATCACCATTCATTAGACTCAAATTTTTGTTCTCCCCCTACAGACTGGCTGAGGTTCCCATATATATGGCTGCAAATTGTTTAATTTGGAAATGTGAAACTGGAAGTAAAAATCATAGAAAGCCAAAGGGATGACAGGTGCATTTTGCAGTTATGGTATCTTCAAAGTTTTTCAAATTGTGGTTGGTGTGGGTTTTGTTTTTGTTGTTGTTTGATTTTTTTAGGGTTTTTTGTTTATGTTTTGGGGTTTTTTTAGTTGGAGTCATTGCTTTCAAAAGTTCTCTTGTGAAATGGGATTTTAGAGAAATGCCCTTTTTGATTTAAAAGGTCACGTTTGTGACTTGGGCTGTTTCTGCTTCTCTTAGTCCCTCAGGAATTAATCAGGAAAAGGACAAAAAAGTAGTCTGTCAAAAATGTCATTGTGTTTGAAATGTTTCCATTTTAATGAAATGGTAATTTATGAAGGGAAAGTATTTTCCAGATATCATCTGATCTTCTCCACCGAAGAGTTATGGTTTTTTTCCAAATAAATTTCTGCTTGCTTTTCTACTTCTAAGCCTTTCTTGCTAAAGGATTAACCTGTTTTCTACCCTACTTTTGTTTCTGTGACCTTTGCTGTCTTATGGATGGCTTTCTTGATATGCAGGTAAATGCATGGCTAAACCTTTCATTTGATGGGCAGGTAAATGATGTCATCTTTTAGGATGTAATCCCAGAGTATCTAACCCAGGACTCACTGAAAAGATGGGAGAGTGCACTACCACCTCATGGCCCTCCAGCCCTTGAGCTTGCCAAACTGAAGTTTGTAAGCATAATTCCACATAAGTGGCTAGCTATGTGATTGGAAAAAGGATTATTTTGCATGTGCTTTCACTGAAGGGACTCCCTCTGGTTTACTGACCACATCATCAGGCATTAGGCATCTGGATTTGAAAAATGAACCTCAGCAGTTTCATACTGACTTGTCAAGTTACTACAGAACCTGAGATGAAGGAACCCAGAAATGGTAGATAAAAACATGTGTTGTGACAGCTTCATCCAATATGCTTTTCAGCAGCGTAAGATGTAATGGCACTGAACACAGGGTTAATGCAGGAGCAGGGTAGAATGTCAGTGTCTTCTGAAGGAGGAAGCAATAACATAAAATTTTGATAGGAAAGATCAAGTCTTTTGAGTGTATCTGATTAATATAGTAATGTTTTTAAAAAGTAAAAAAATACTAGCAAAGGTTTTCACTTATCATGAAGTATTGTAATGCCCTTGAGAAAAGCTGCAAGCCTATGGTTAATGTGGGAAGCAAAGCTGTTTTATAAATTTGACCAGGCTCACGCCTCAGTACTTATCTTCCTTTGATCACACAGTGGGAATTTGTTTCCAGAGAGGCCTCATGTTTCATGGCATGCCTGTTGTGGTTTTATGCCCCTGAAGTGCATCTTAACAAAACAGTCTTGATGAGGAAAAAGAATATCCTTTCATTTGGAGCTTAATGACATGCTCTGATAGTATCTGGTTTTCCCTTCCTCTTCATTCATAGCAGATGAAAAATTTGTTTTCACTTATTTTATCTTTCATTGAACAAGTGCTTCTTTTAAAAATATTTTTGACGTTCTTTTTACCCTAGATGGGCTAAATAACTGAGCTGCTCAGATGGAGCTGATTTTCTGCTTTACAAAAAACCAACAAAAGAAAAACAAGCAAATACTATTGTACCGCGTTTCTAGTGCTAGGAAAGTGGTGTGAAGCTTTCAGAACCTGTGTATAAAACTGTGTGCATCAACATGGGTATTTCCAAGTCCTCCAGATCCTGGAACAGAAATACAAAGACATGACTAATTCCACCAAAGTCAGATGCTGCCCACTGGTTCCTCAGTTGTACCTCAGTGTTGTCCTATCTCCAGATCTCTTAAAGTACTAGAAGAGCTGTTTCCATGAAGAAAAGAATGACAAAACATTGGAAAAATGAGTATGAGTGCACTGCTTTCAGTTTTCTGAGAAAACTTTGCCAAGTTTCACACTGTGATTTAAGTGGTTCCATAAATTATAGCGTAGTTTAATGTTATTTCAAAGTGATTTTCTGCACCATAAAAGGGTGCAGTGAAATTGCTTATACCACTTCATTTATATTAGTATACAAATTTTAATTTTTGTTAAGTCTTTTTGGTGAACCCAGGAAAGAGTTCTAATTTATGTTTGCTTTTATTTATCTTTTACCTACAGACAACTGCTAGTGTAGTGAATGCTGCATCTGTGGGGCACATGGAAAACTTCATTGTAGCTCATCCAGTTTCCTGGAAGGGGTACCCAGCAAAGCCAACAATTACTCAGGATGTAGTTCAAGTTGTAGTTGGGAGCATTGTCTTGGGAATGAGTGCACGTTTTCCCTTGTTGAGGGTGAATGAAGGAGTGGTTTCTTGGTTTCCATCTGTTTATTTGTGCTCAGGGCTTGATAAATCTCTACCAAAATAAGTCCCCTTTGATAGCAAAGGGCAGTACTGTTCCTTTTGATTGGACCTGTACGGATGGTAATAGATCCTCGAAGTGATGAGTCGTAACAAACTGCAGTAGCCCACATCTCATTCAGGTTATACACATTTCTGATCTCTGTTTTCTAACAACAGGCCACTGGTGGTCAGTAATACTCAAGTAAGTCTTGCCACTTCCTAAATACTGGTTTTGTTTTGTAAGAATCACATGACTGTATCTTCCAGAGTAGGAATTCACTGGCTTTTAAACTAGACCCTAAGGAGATGTTCTTTCATATAATTAGAAAGCATTCCTGAAATAATGTGCAGCTTGGCCCTCCTTCCCAACATCAGTATTTTACGCACCTAGGATAATGTAAGTCACTGTATAGTTTCTTGCTCTAGCAACTGAAGTATAAAGCAAACAAATAAAAAGCTTCATCTCAGTTGGTGCTGTCATACATTTGCTGCACCCAGAGGTGGAAGTTCCCAGTATTTTACAGACCACAATGAAAAGCAGATGCACCATTGTTTTGTGTTTGCACAATACATCTTGGCTGCTACATATGTGCCTGTCTATGTATATATAATACACACAAACTCATTCACAGTGCATCTACATGAACTTTTTCTGTAGTATGTCCTGCAGTTACAAGATCTGACAAGAATGAGATCACCAGGTAAATCATCCGAATGCTTCTGTGGGAGCTACAGAGGACACGTGCTGTTTGTTATGTGTATTATGTTTGACACTTAGAGATAACTTGTTATGTGTAACACCTGCTACTGCAAAACAAAATTCCTAAAGAAACAAACCTGTACTTTTTCTGATGTTTCATCTGTGATTAACTGCTTTTTATGACCACTAAAAATGATTGCTGGATAGAGCACTGGTCTCCTTCACCCTCATTAAAACTCAGCTGAACACGTTTTGTAAATTATGTATGGCACCCCAGCATTCTAGGGATGGGGTAAGCAATAGAAGCTAATAATAAGAGAACTGTTTCAAGAAAGCATGATTTCTGTGGTAAACACATGGTTTATGTGGTGACTTTGCTAATGATCTGATTCCTAGAAATAGTATGTCAGAAAATGCTACTAATTCATCCTCAAGTTTCAGGGCCAGTAATTTAGGCCAGTAATTGCCTATTTCAATATTGCAATATTCAGTATTGTAACGAATAGGGAAAACATATAGATGTGAGGTTTGGGTTTTTTTTTTCTTTGACATCAGTCAATGCAGGCAACTTCCAGCTATGTGCTTGGTACCATTTATCTTTTACATTTCTTTCTGCCACCAGTAACTAGTTTTTCTTTGTGTTCCAACCTTAGGATGCTGTCCTACACAGGCATGTGGGGATAACTTTGTCCTGGGGGCAGGTTACCATTGATTGGAAGGAAGCTGCTTGTGGTTCTAAAAGATGATGTTTTGTTTGTGTGTCTGCAAAGGTGAAAGATTAGATTGGAGCTTCTGTAGAGGCTGTGATTCATCTTGCTTTCATGTGACAGTTTCATAAACCAGGGTAACTCCAGTCAAACCAAAAGCTGCTCCCTGGAGTAAATACTGTCTGAAAACAGTAGCAGCTCTTTCCCCATTGATTCTGCAATTCTCTTTATAAAGGATTCTGAACATCTGGGTAAAATTGAAATTACTGATAATACTAAAAGTCACCGGACTTCTGTAGGATAATAACAGGTATTTTATGGAGATGTTGTGTTCTGCTCAGTCCTTTTTATTTTCAGATTTGAAGACATAGGTGGCTGGGAGTTGTATCTATTGTGTAGTTATGGGACATTTATGTGGAAGAGAATGACATTTGAGCAGGAGAGGGCAATTTCCAGAGAAGCTTTAAATATGTGGTAACTAGCTATAACTAAAAATCACCTTTTTTTTAAAAAAAAAATCACCTTTTTTTAAAATTCCCCTGTTGTGCCAGGGGAAGTTTAGGTTAGATATTAGAAATAATTTCTTTACAGAGAGGGTGATCAAGCATTGGAATGGGCTGCCCAGTGAAGTGGTGGACTCTCCATCCCTGGGGATATTTAAAAAGAGACTGGATGTGGCACTTAGTGCCATAGTCTAGCAACTGCAGCGGTGGATCAAGGGTTGGAATTGATGATCTCTGAGGTCCCTTCCAACCCAGCCAATTCTATGATTCTATGAATACCATAATAAGTAGTAACAAGGATTTCCTAGTGTTTCCCCCTCCCTGCCTTGTTTACTACTCAAGTTTACTAATTTTTAAATTTGAAGTGTAGGAGAGGTAATGCCCTGTGTCATACGCTTGAACTGTGATATATGTATATATATATATGAACTGAAGTGCTACATATGGCAGCTCTGCTCCAGAAAGGTATGTGTATGAGCAGTCCCACCTCTGTGGCCCTGGACTAACTGCAGTAAGTGCTTTTTTCATACTGGATATTTTGCCATTTCCTATGGGGAAGCATTGACATGTTGTTACTCAGTCTTTCTAGGGAGCAGCATTGGGTTGATATTGCTCCCAAACTGTACTCTACTCATAGAGAACCTTGGTTGATCACTCCTTCAGTTCTCTGTTATGTTTTTCCCATCACCTCATGTTATCTGCTACTCAGAGCACACTGGAAAGTTTCCACTTGTGAAATAGCAAGGATCATTAATTAAATGATCTGATGAGCTAGTGTACCATAGCTGGCTTAGTGTATTTCAGCTCATCTGTGGTCATGACCTCGTGAGGTTTCTCAGTGCCTTTGTGAGTGCAGTGTGAGTGAGAGAAAAGGCAGAAGCTCAGCTAATGCAGAGTAAGCCATCATATTGTGTTTGGCTGAGCCCTTGGTGTAGATAGGCTGTGAATTTTGCAGAAAGAATTGAACTTTAACACACATGCAATGGCAACACAGGATAAACAGGCAATGTAAAATCCAATAGCTTTGCTCCCTGTGGGTTTTTTTAACATTTTTCCTTGATTTAATTTGTTTATGGAGTTACTACCTCACTTTTGCACTGAGTCATCAAATGAATTCCCAGAAGATCAGTTGAGGCTTTTAGCTTTTCATTGGCCCTTGAGGTTTAAGTATTTGCAAAACTCCTCCCCAAAGTTCAACTGACCCTGGAACCTATGATAAAAATGCAACAGGAGAAAGGTTTTTTGGGGTTGATGTAAAGAGGCTGTGAGGCTGTGAGATGAAATTAATATGCAAATATCATAGTAATTGCAAAGACCAACTGCAATGCTGGTTGTTGAAAGTATAAGTCTGTTTGGAACAGTCTGTTCTTGACTGACTTACACCTTCCACTAATTTAGAAATAAAAGCTGAGGCTCCTAATTTCATTTGATAGTGATGGAGGACAGCTTGGACTTCGGTTGTTTGAAGCGGTTTTACCCTCTTGCAGTCAAACTGACCTCAGCTTTAACTTCTACTGTCCATTGAGCAATACTAGTGATTTATCCATATAGGTGCCAATTTGCTTTAAGAAAAGAAAGGCTCGTAATATAAAAGTGAAAGTGACCCAGACTAACAGGGTGAGTGCACCCCTGTCCCATTCCTTGCCCTATGTATGATCTGCACAGGCTGAGAGGAAGTGTTGAGTGCTTTTTCAGTTTTTTAAAAATTCCACATTAGTGCAGGAAGTAGAGATGTATGTCCCTGCATACCTTTTGGAATGCAGGTTATGTCTCCCCTGACCCATGTTAATAAAAACACTAGCATCTTTGGGGAGTGGGGAAATGAAAGTTGCAGAAATTCTCAGTTTGCCTTTCCCAGCTCATTTTTCTTCTCCTGATGACCATAGTGCAATGATGCAGCACAGGCATTAGCAAAGAATGTTAAAGCATGCAAAAAAGATGATATGTGTTTTATCCTGGAATTTGGGTTTTTTTAATCACTTAAGAGGAAAAAATTAACTATTTCAGTTTACATTTGATGTGTGGTACCATGGCCAGAGAATTCAAAACCATGGCAGAAATTTGGAGCCAGCTTTTTCAGAACTGTTTGTTACCTGCAAGTCTGGGTCATTTGAATGAAAGCTGCAGGTATATAGTATTTCTGAATAGCAGAGTTCTTTCCCTTTCCATGCAAATATTGATGCATGTAAGTGTACAAACATAGTTGCCTATATATGATGCATATTTATTTCTGCTCAGAACTCTTACTCAGTTCACTGTGTGTAGTACCTGATACAATGAGATGGTGGCGTTCTGTCCAATTAAGTGACTGTCTTGATATTCCCCCCCTTTTTTTTCTTTTTGAGGTTTTTTTTCTGAGCCTTTCTTCCTTGATGTGAGCAAGGTTACAAGGGCCATGGGCAGTCTATTGGCAGCTTTATAGTTCTCACCCAACAAGACATGAATGGAAAGCCACTGTTTGATTACATTCCGTAAATTTTTTAACATTGCTTGTCAAGATGAACGGGTGGCTTTAGTTTGTTTCCTTGTTTCTGGTGGGTGACAACAGTTCTTCAGTTGATGTATTCTGATTTGGCAGTGTCCTGGTTTGTGCTATCAAAAATCCAGGCTGCTTAAGGTCTGGCAGGGTTGGAGGAGGATGGCACTGGGTTGGCAGCAGAGGTGCTGCAGCTGGCTGTCCGCGCCCCGTGACGCTGTGCTCCTGAGCAGCAAACACAGCCTGGGAGCAGGGAGATTCCTAATCCTCTTCTCTCCCTGCAAGTGAACTTGATTCATTCCAGATGTACACAGCTTTAATGAGTCAGAAAGCTGCCCTCTTAAAATAGGGCTTACAGCACAATCTTGTATAACCTTTAAAACCTGAGCTCTGCTATGAGCCTAGGAGCAGAGCTTGTCTGTGTGTGAATTTTGTGTAGGAGCAACTACCATGTGCTCTTAGAAAGGGGATTTTCTGTCTCGGCTGGGGAAAGTGTTGTTGTAAACATCATTTTGAGATGCACTTTTAAAGAAGGAGTAACAGCTTTAGCGAGGAGTAACACAACCCCATAGTATTTATTTTGACGTTATGTGTTATGGGTTTCATTAAAAAAATTATTTTAGTCATTGTTTTAGTCATTATTTTATTTCATTTTTAAGTAGAAAGGAGAGTATTCTCAGTTGTTTTGAATTTATTTTAAACCTTAAAGTGTTGCTACTACTAATTCAGACAAAACTGTGTAGCATGCATTGCATTTGGTATCAACCCTGCATAGGATAAGGAACTTGTAATATTCTTCCAGGTTTTGCTGACGGAATAGATGCTGATTAAATTTTGAAGTTAATGTAAAAAGTGAGACTATGAAGTTCATGAGGAGGAAATGTTTGTTTTATTTCTTTGCTTCCAAATGTGCACTTTGGATTATTAGATTTGGATTATTAGAAAATCCCAGTGCATTGTTTAGTGTATCTTCATGATTTGATTTTCAATAGTAAATGTTGAAGTTGGGGCCAAAAGTCTAAATGCTTCTGAGTACTCTCACACAGTTGTCCCATTTATTTGGTATGTAGAGGGCAACAACTCCAATTATTTTGACTTCTCAAACTAGTTTTGCAGTCAGTCCTGTGCTGCATACATTTCTGAAAATGTTTATTTGCACTGATAGCTGACTGCAGGAATAAACCATAATGTTTAGAAAGTGAAGTATCCTAATATCAATAGGATTGGTTGGTGTCCACAGTGGATTGTAAATATGAGGAATCAGGCATGTTTCCTTGTGACTTATATCTGCTGCTGAAATGTCAGCCATAATTTTGAGCTAAATAAATGAAGGTCATCATAAATGAAGTAAATACAGGAAACAAACATGCTATAAATATTGCCTGCATTACATGAAAAGGTTACACTCACAATCCACAGCTGTCAGCTTTAAAACCCGATTCTACACCGTCTTGCTCTGGACTGCTCACTCACCAGAGCCCTCAGCTGCTCCAGTTCATACCTTCAGAAACCTTTAAGCTGTCTTTAAGCACAGCTCCTGTCCTTCACCTTTGACATTTTCAGATAGGAGGAGGAGTATCTTGGGCCTACATAGATGTCCCCAGCATATCCAGTCCTTCATGAAAATGGGTGAATGAAGATGGCTTGGGTGGTTTCAGATTTCTCTGTGATGTTGGGTGCTGCTGTGTGCACATGCTTCTTGCAGAAGGGTCTGGCAGCGTGGGTGTTGCAAGGTGTGTTTCCTCAGAGTTTCCTTCTGACTGTTTGTCTGGCTGTGCCCCAGAGGAAATAATTTGGAGCATCTCTCTGCTGTGTGGTTGGAGGTCTCTGCCTTTTACTAACCAGCTATTTAGTGTTTTCCCTGTGACACTGTCTCCCATTCCTCTGGGGTGTATGCATGGTCTTAGACTATGGTTAGGATAACTGTAGCCATTATGATGGTATGCTGGCTATTTTAGGTTATTTCTACATTTATACCCGTCACATTTCACACCATTTTTTACTGCACTTTTAGTTCCTAGACCTGCAGATCTGTGAATCATTACTATATTTTCATGTGATAGATCTTTAGTCTTCATTTGTCTGTGCTAGTTTACCTTCAGCACAGACTTAGCGTGATTTAAATATATACCAAATATAAAATAATAAATGTGTGTATATGAATATTTATATTTACTGCTATAGGTGCACTTCTCTGTTTGTGTACTCATAGTCAGTGATGTCTCATTACAGTAATGTATTAATTCATGATGTATAGCTATTTTTATAATTCAACCATTTCCTTGGTATTCTACTTGCAGAAGATGTTGGGTCCAGCGTAAACATCCAAGGAAAGATTTTTCACATTCAGTGGACTGTGGTTGTAATTTTCAAACATTTTTCCATTTACACCTATTTATTGGTTTTATATGACCCTGTTTTCTGTGTTTTTTTTTTTTTTTTTCTACCCACAGCATAGCTCTAAGATACTCAGAGAGTTACTAGAATGTTAGAATAAGTTTGAATTATTAAGAGACAAAATGAAAGGAGCTGCTCATTCTCAGTACAGCCCCTCCCCCCCAGCACACTGCATTGGCCATTTAAAACACTCCTAAATTATTAATTGCTGTGACTTTAAGCAGTTGAGTTATGACACTTCCATAATAGGAATAAGGAAAGGTGAAAGGTGCCCAGAGTTAAACCAATGTAATTGTTTCTGCCTACAGTGCTGATGATAGAACTGCCTACCTGGCCCTGGGGGCAGTGAGGAACATCTCACTCAACATTTCCATCTCTAATATTGGGGATGACGCCTACGACACAAATGTTTTCTTCAATTTTTCTGGGGAGCTCTTCTTCATCAAAATGTGGCAAAAGGTAAGAAAGACCAATTTCATTTTGAGCGAAGTCTTTTAACTTTAAACCAATTTAATTGCAGGATGTAGAGACAGGAGGTGGCCTGGTCCACAGTGCTAAGGTATTTGGACATTATTTCTGGTTGTTCTTGGCTTGAATATCTTCCAAGATCTCTGATGGAGTTTTTTAATCTTTTGTGGGTTTAATCTATGAAATCTACATCTTTTGTGTTTATCTAGAAGATACCACACTGCTATTTGGGGTGTACTAATGAAAAAGACTATTTGGGTGAGGTAGAAGGAGACTGGGTTATAGCAAATACCACTGAATAAAAAGGATGTCTCTAGTTGAAGTGGTACCACACTGCACTCAGCAGTCCTGGTCATTTCCTGATCTGGGCTCCTGCATTTTCCCCTCATTGAAACCCAGATATGATGCTGTTCTTTGCTTATGTGTTGGTGCAAGTTGGGGCTGTGGCCAGGACACATCACTACATCCAAGCCCTCAAAGTGCTTCTGATTTCTTCTGCATGGATTCAGGTGAAAATTTTGAGCTTTAGTCTCTTTACCTTTAGATTTAAACACTTAATAGAATCGTAGAATGGCTTGGGTTGGACGAGGCCTTAAAGATCATCTAGTCCCCCTACATGGGCAGGGACACCTTGGATGTTTTCATTAGCATGAGTTCATTTAGCAATAATCTTGAAAAACAAACACTGAACTGAGCTTTTCACTAACTGATGGCCATGAAAGTTGTCTGACTGTGAGTAATGTAAAAATAATTGTGCAGAATGGGAGCGGTACAATCATAACAACATGCTGTTTGTTCCTGCTTTTCACAGTCGTTTGTGTTTCTGCTGGAGCTTTGCTTTGCTTTGCTTTGCTTTGTAAACCATAAGGGCAGTGTTGTTAAAAACAGTAGCACAACTGTTGTGAAGTATGGGATTAAATTGGTCCATTGAATCGGTGACATTTTGCCATTATTTGTCATGGTTTATGATAGATTTTTATTATAAACCTCTTAAATTAACTCATTACAGAAGAAATCAAAATATGATCGTTTCTTATACATGTTCATTCTCTTGGTTTTAGTTTTTTACTATTATGTTCAATACATTTGCAAACCTCAAAGTTGTCTTTATATTAAAAGTTTCAGACATTATGTGATGCAAGTGTGCAGTTTATCAGGAGGAAAAAAGCAGGGGATAAAATACAAATACCTTATGCAAATACTCAACTTCTGCTTAATGGAGGGTTTTGTGGACATTTCCAGAGGCTGGCCCAGCTTCCACTGAAGTCAGTGGGAGGGTTTCTATTCTTTGCAATGGGAAAAAAACAAAGCCTGATGTATGCTCTTTTAAGCAATTGTTGTGTTGGGGTTTTTTTCTTCTTTGCAGAATAACTGGAACACCAATTGACATAGTTGTTTGTTTCCTTGACACTTTGAGAGAACAAGCTGAAGACTGGGCTGTTTCATTTGGTATTTCACCTTGAGCTTGGGTCTGTAGCAGGCTTCAAACATCTGTTCTGAATGCTGCCTATATGGTGCAGTTTCAGCTGCTTTTATTGTAGGGTTATCTAACTATGCAGTGTATCTTCTGCTAATAGCTAGCATTTCTTTTTAAAAAAATAAAATACAGCACACATCAAGGAAACATTTAGACTTCCTTCGTCCTCAAGTCTTGCAAACAGGATCGTATGCTGAGTGTTTTAGTTTAAAAAAGAACTGAGTCAAAAAGTTGTGTTGGGCTATTTTACTTCCTCTCTTGAAGATTTTGCTTCAGGACAATCTAATGTACTGTTGGCCTCACCATCTGACCAGTTGGAAAACTGGATTACCACCTCATAGCTTCAATTACAGTATTATGTTTTCCCTTAGCTCTTTGAACAATGATTTTTTTGTATTTAAATATCATCAATTCCGTGTTTCATGACCTACTTCTGTCCCTTGACATCTATGCATAATATGTACTGTGCATGTACTTTAAATAGATTTTGTTCCTGGTTGAACATTGCCCAGGCAAAAATCCAGAACATAAAGCCAGAGTAAAAATGACAACTCTTAAGATTTCCTTTAATGGAGCAATTTCGGAATCAAAAGAGCTTCTTGTGGGAAACTTAGAGCAGCAACTGCCTTTTAGTGAATAATGTTACAGTGGAAGAGAACAATCTCTTCCGTGTCGTTGCTTGATCCTTTTTTGGCAGAGTGACTCTGAGAATGATGACCACATGGTGGGCTTTTGTAACCTGCCTCTGGAGCCCTTTTAGGATGCTGTAAATCCCTTGGTTTTCTTTTTGTCCCCAGTGGGGACATGTCTAGTGGATTCAACACAGTTTTGGTTTTTTCTGTGAACTGGTTATGATGAGACCTGACAGTGCCAAAGTGTAATGCTGTTTTTTTTCAACAGGATTATCAAGACAAAATGTCACACCTTGTGTTTAAAAAGAGATGAATACCTGGCTGAGGGACATAGATGGTATCATTCCCTGAAGGGCAGTAGTGGATCTAGCCTCTCCTTTCTGGAGACTGAAATTTCATGAGATGCAGTCAATAGACTACCTGGCAGGGCTTTGCCACTTCTATATGAGGTGAAAAAACATTTGCTGACTGGTATTTAAGGGACTCCACATATTCCACTGTCTGATTTTCCTGTTGCACTGCAGCCAGTCCTCCCCAGCTTCGTGGACGAAGCCCAGATTTTAATTTTCACAGCTCCTGACAGACAACCCTTCTCTTGAGAGGCAGAATATGTGGCACATGGCTCTGGGGGCTAATTTCTCATACCTGCCTGTTCTCCCTGAAGTGCACTTAAGTCCCTTGTCTTTTCTCTCCCTTGAAGGGGCAGGCTGGTTTACAGGTACACAGGGGGACTGTGCTGCAGTGAATTTCAAGAAATAGAAATTTTTGAAACACAAGGGGAGATTTAATTATGTTCTCTTTAAAACAGAAAATAAAGAAAGAAAGGAAAAAAAGAGGGAGAAAGAAAAGAAAAATATCTTTCTAAGTAACCACGTGTGGTCTATGTTGATAAAGAAATCTTGTTCCCCGTTTCTGTGTAGAGCAGATCTTTTACATATATTCAAGTTTATTGTCCCATAGTCTTAATTCAACTTCAGGAAAGTTGAATTACAGAGTCTGAAAAATCTGCTTAACAGATGTGATACCACTTTCTTTAGAAGAATGAAGCATGCTGCTTGCGTGTTCAGGAGTCTGGAAAAATTAATACTAACTTTGACAGCATTTTGCATCTATTTAAATTGCTTACTGGGCTGTGGTGTTTTGCTGGAAATGCTTATCAGCAGTAGGCACTTTGGTAACCATTCATTAGCTACTCTTCAATGCACTGGGCTATTTTTCCCTATATTAATAAAAAAAATACTGTCATTTTTTCGGCAGTGGCATTCAGTGTGGTGGGGCAGGTCCATATTTAATGGTATGGCACAAGATAGAAGTGGTATGAAAATGGCATCTATAACATGGTAATAGTAAAACCAACATTAATAACCCAACATGTATGACATTAATCTCTGCTCTGCAGAGGCTATCAGGAATTAATTGGCTAACTCCACATTTCAGCTCTGGTTATGGAGAGAGCAGGTCAGGAAATCCCATTGCTGACTGTCATTTCCAGCCACGTATTGTTCCTAAATTTCAGCTCCTAACATCCAAAGCCAGCTTTGTGACATTTAGGTGTAACATTTCTCCTGCTTCTCACAGCAATGTCCACAAGTGACAGCTGAGAGAAGTGAGAGGGGCTGAGGAAGGACAGGGTGAGCAGCAAGGTTCTGGCTTCCTCAGTTGCAGTCATTTCCTATGATTCCTTTGTGAGTGTGTACCTGAAACTGTGGTGTTGATTGTGAATATTACTGATGACCAGAGTCATGTTGCTTATGGGCTCAGGGCTTTTTCTTCTAAAGGTAATGTGGTATGGTTGCTTTCTGGGTTAGCAGGGAGGTCATGCAATTTGTAGTTCAACTCTTTCTTCCTCACTCCCAGAGTGCTTTTCCTGAGCCTCTTGACTAGGATTGCTCAGAAGGACCAGAGACACAGGTGGAGTTTCATTTTTTCCATATTGGAAATTCTTTTACACCGATTTCCCACACTGCTCATGCTTTCTGAGAGTCTTAAGGCTGGCAGGGGCCAGGGTACTGATAGGGCACAAAAGCCAAAGTCACATACCCCCTTTGGTATGCAGCTGTACCACTGGAAGAAAATTTAGGTCCTGGATGTTCTGTGTCTCTTTTTCCAGCAGTTACTGCCCCTTTGGATCCACTGGCAGACAAGTTCAGACGATCAGGCTCAATTCACATCGAACTGGTTATCAGAAACTTTTAAAATAAGAGGTTTTATTTAATCCAGCTGGTTTTTCACGGAATGAGTTGGACTTGCTTCTGTAAACCACTCTCCCAGAAGGTCAGAGGGGAGTGATGCCAAGTAGTGTGGAAGCTGTGACCACTTGCTCTGACACAAGTGTGTCTGGAAGATTGCCTGAGCCATATATATTACTTAGATGAAGGGATTTTAACCCTTTTGCCAGGAGAGCTTTTATAGCCAGGGCTTGGGAATATTAGTAGTATGGCAGTAACCACACCACATCACCTCTCCATTTTTGCAAGTGTAATGCTTTTGTTCTGGGGTATTCCCAGAAAAATTTGCATCCCAGGAGTAAAATTGTTTGATTTCTTAATTTGGAACCAAAAAAACCCCATGCAGCTCAAGATGTCTGACTTCATTGTTTATTTTAATTTTATTTTTCTGTGGATGCCCAGTAAAACTATAACATTTATGCTTCCCTAGTGATAAGTAGGGAACAGCACCTTTTTCAGGCCAGGGGTTGTTCCAGACATTTAATATCCCCCTGCTCTTAGGAGGCAGGAATCTTCTGATCCAGATTTTCCACTTAGGATTCATGCATCACTCCCATGTTCATGGAATGGGCATTGGAGACACAGTTTAGTTGTGTAATTAGTATTGATTGGAGTACTGTAAATTTTTCCTCTCTGAATTATCATGTATATTTGAAAGAAGTCTTTGTTATTTTTCTCAACAAATTAACTTGATGAATAGAAAGCAAACCCCAAAGTTTGTCTGGCAAAATCTCAATTGGAATAAATGGTTCAGGAGCCATGATTTTACAGGACTTGAGTGAGGTCTTGTTCTGCCTAGTGTTGGAAGAGCCTATGGGACTTTGGAAAGTTGAATCCCCTTTTCAACAGCAGCTTAACATTTAGGTATGTAACTGAAGGCTGGTAGTGTAGAAGGTTCCCAGAGCCTAAACGACTCTGGCATTGCAAAACTGTGTGCAGCTAACTCCAACTAGCTTTAAAACCCAAGTTTTTGCAATCTTCAGCTTTCATGGAACTTCATAGAAGCAGTAGGTTTCAGTGGGGGATCTCACCTTAAGCATTTCCACAGAAGGCAGCTGAAACTTCAGATTTGAGAAGGCAGGGCTTCGGATTATAAGTCTGCTTCTTTCAGGTGAGGTTAGACATAGTAAAAAATAATTTTGCAATATTAAAATGTGCTATACATTTTAGTGAGCATCTGGGGAGGGGGAGAGCTGGTAGTTTTAAAACAGCCTGGAATTAATAAGCTATTACCAAACATCTCTGTTTTAAAGGACTTGATGGTCCTGGAATAACATATGGGACCACATATATTGAGAAGATTTGGCTTATCAGGTCTGGGTCATGTGATGTGGAAAGTGTTTGTCCTAGAAATAGATATTCATTATTCTTAATTTGACTGTTTACATCTATAAACACAGTGGTTTTGAGGAACCAAAGCTCGGGATGCTTTGTGTAGCTCAGATTAGGAGGGGTTTTGTTTGACTGCCTAGTCCTGCTCTCCTCTTGGACCTGTGAAGGGAATGGTATTCTAAAGGAAGAACAGCTGTGTGGGTGAATACAGTCATGTGAGATGGGCTTTTTTATAGAGGCTAGAAGACAACCTGTGCTATAGCAAAACCAATTTAGAGTGAGTCCCAACCTACCTGCTGGTGTTTACTATCCAAGGTGGGGTTTTTCTATAGCCAGGTACCAGTAGAGCTCCTGGTTTCGATTCAGGTGAGGAAGGGAAAGGAAATCTAAAGCACTGAAATTATAAGACCTCCTTGAGAGGGTAAAGAAGGGTTCCCTGAGCTGCATTTCCCTGTGTGGCCCATAGATCACTGGCTGAACTGCTACCCCGTGCACACCTTTGGGATATATACAGATCCAGGAACCACTGCCACGGTTGCATCAGTGCTGGCCATGTGAGAGGGCTTTGGAAAAAGGATTCAGCTGCCTCAATTGCTGAGATGTAGCCACAACGATTTAGTCAGTTATCTTGATAAACTGCATTTCTGGGAGAAAGGGAAAAAGCCCTTCAGAGAAGGTAGAGCCTAGTATATCGTGAGCCCGGTACTCTTGATCTAGGGTGTGCTTATTTACAGGTTATGCTCTCCCATTGGGAAAGATCACCAGTGACTTTCCCATTTCCCAGTGTCTCCATTATAATCTTTTGCTCTTATACTGAATGGAGAGAGAGTGGCTAATGTTTGAGGTGAGAAATCTGTGGAACAAGGTTTGTCTCCTGTGTTCTTAAGGGTGAAGCTTAAAATTTTTCAGACTGACATCCTCTGCAAAAGACTTAAATGAAATTGGCTTTCAGTGGCTTTCATTACAGCAAAAAGCTGTTGGGGTTCTGGTTTGTTTTTCTTGTAACTTGAAACTTTAAGTTTATCGAGTTTCTGGTATGAAAGGGCAGTTCTGGTCTTGCAAGCATTTCTTTTAGTCACTTTTAAGACAGGCAGCTCAAGATGGTGCCAGAAGATAAATGATACCCCAAGTGGGAAAAATATATATGTTTATGTAAAAAAACAATATATACATATTTTCATTATGTGTATGATATAAATGTATACATGTATATAGGCATATACATTGCTTGGTCCTGCAGAATGTTGTTATTGTGCTGTGTGGCTGGAAGTGGTGTCAATTGCTCTTTTCACCATAGTTGTTCAGCTATCTCTTGTGATTCTGACAGGATCTATAAATAAAAACAAAACTGTCTTTAATTCATCTTATTAATCACAAGGCATGATCCTGCAGTCATACTTCTGGCATAGCCTCTCTGAAGTCAACAGCAGTTCTGTCTGTAAAAAGACTTAAAAAAAAAAACAGCTGCAGAGTCTAAAAGATGAGTAAGGGTGTGAAGAGTTTTCAGCTGAAAATCCAAGGTGGGGCCAGAGCTGCTTAAGAAATCAGGAGCTTTTCTTTCCTTGAGTTTGACACCAAGGAAATTTCTGACTCTCTACTTATTGTGTGAAAGATATGTTGGTTGGTTTTTGGTTGGTGTTTGTTTGTTTGGGTTTTTTGTGGTTTTTTTTTTTTTTTTTTTTTTTTTTTTTTTCCTCCTCTCCTTTGTGTTTCCTCTCCCTTTTTCTTCTCATTCCTCTCTTTCAGAAAAATGATGGACAAACTCTCAGGAGTTTGGTCCTATCTAGGGACCTAGGTGAGGCAGGCTGCCTTCTCCCAGGGCAGCTGAGCTGTAACCCTGGGTCCAGCCAGCATCAGTCTGCGTTCCTATTAGCAGAAGTTAACCCCCCCTCTGAAGGAGGCCTTCAGGCCCCAGATTTTTGTGTGTGTGTTTGTGTTCAGAGAAAGAGCGAGCTTCCTGTGGTGTTTCATCAAAACCAGAGGTGTTGAGCAAGAGGAGTGAGAAGTGTTTCAGCTGGCTCGATCGCAGGCCCCGGGGGGGAGCGGAGGACCCCTCTCTGGGCTGTCTCAGCAAACCCCCCCTCCCGGGCAGGCTGCAGGGGATGCCGAGCCAGGCGTGTTCCCAGCCCGCAGTGCTGTCACAGCCTGCCCTTGGGAAGAGGCCAGAAAACCTGCACTTGACTTCTGCCATAACCATCTGCAGAAGAGTAACGCAGTGACTTTCCACTTAGCGAGGGAAAAGGGAGGAGCACACTAAAAAGACTGCTCTATAAAGCAGAGAGGCACTTCTTAAAGAAAAGCCTCCTCACAAGCTGTTAAGCTTTTGTTTAAAAAAAAAATAATGAATTATACCTGTCACTTTCAGCAAGTGTCTCTAGGTTATGTAGCATTTATCATGTCATCAGGTTTTTTTCTACTACGAAGTCCTAAGGTACCTTGAATTTGAGTTTCTGAAATAGAAACTCCCAAGTCTGTGTGTGTTTGCAAAATGTGTTTCCTGAGGATTCAGATTTGGTTTTGGTTGTTAGGGATTGTAGGTTAAGCTAAGGTTTATTAATTCCAAGAAAATACCAAACCAAGCTCATTCATTATTACTGTTATTACCTTAATATTATTCTTTGCACTTGAATATTACCACCAGGGAAGAAGGTGGAGAGGGGAAAAGCAAGCTTGATTTTATTGATTTTGTTTCTTTATCCGGTATGGTTTTAATTATTATTTTTTAAAATAATAGGGGGTTTCCCATTTGCTTTTTCATTTAATGGTGTAGCTGATGACATTTGAATTTATTTCCTGAACTTGTTATTAATCTAGGCTTTTCATTGTAACACTGGGAGGGAATAGCTGTGTTGCAGTTGAATACACCAATATTCAATATAATTGATACCTTACATGCAGAAACTTGTCTTTACTTTATGGACATTTATTTTCTGTGCTTTCAGAAATACCACTAGGAAATGAATGTTCATTTATTTGATTTCTCCTTCTTGATTTTTTTCTCCTGCTTTTAATTTTAAAAGAAGCATGTTTTGAAGGTATTTTTTAATTATGGAATAATAATGTATATAACATATGAGTTATCTGTAATAATTAAAAATCAATTTCTCTTTTAATGTTACCATGCAACTGTGATTTAGTAGTGTGGGATGCATGTGAGCAGATGCATGCATACATCTACATTTAAAGTGAGATGAAGGAAAGCTTGAACCAGAGCCCTATCTCTTCCTAGCATCTTCCCTGTCTGACTTTTCCCTGCCTTATTAAAGAGCTTACTCATGAGGTTGGATTCATACACATGAGAATGCACTGGTGCTCTTAAACTTATCTTAATATTCCTATTCACCGATTGTTAGGCAATAATTAAAACATACATGTCCATACAGTTTTTTTTAAATAAAAGTGTAATCAGATGCAGTGCACTGCTGGTAGATTACAACAGCACATGCAGTTAGGATATTCATGCAATGGTATGAAGGATGTAGAAACATGCCAGTGTATAATTTACTCTTGAGACTTAATTTTCTGTACTGGATAGTTGCATTGTGTCTGGACAGGCATTTAATCAAACAAAGTCCTGCAGTTTTATAGAGAAACTTTTTTAAGGAATAGCACAATCTAGATAAATTACTGCTGAATTATGTGAATGTGTGTCAGATGTTTTGTGCAATAGTTTTTATTATTTCATTTGAAATAGATCACTGTGGAGTCAGAAAGTTGATTTTCCCTTAGTCATTGTTTTCCTCAGTTTTACTGTGTTTTTGTATGTGGAATCTAAAGGGCATGGTGAGTACTACATGGAAGTTGCCTTAGGCCTATCAGTGTATGTACTAGCTGGCACAGTGTTATCAAAGGGTGTATCTTCCCATTTCTGTGAGCAAAATCTTTATCCTGGCTGGCAAACTGTCAGTGCATTATTACATAGGCACCATTCTGCAATATTTTGGTACATGTGGATTGTGTATTTTTCCCTATTTTGCATTTAAGTCTCCATTTGTTGTGAAATCTTTGGTCTAATTTGAAAAATATGGTGGCAATTTATGATTCATAAGACTTGCAGTTGTGCACAGGGTTACCTTTTGTAGGTTTCTTTCTTAAGACATTTGTGATCAAGAGGTACAGAGAGGAAACAAAAAAATGTTATGCACGACCACTTTTAAGCATCTATTTTGCAAGGGTGCTCTGCATTGGATTTCCTGTCACAGTTGGCTCACTGTCCACTGGTCAGCTACACATGGACCTCTGGGGGCTTGGCAGAAATTGTTGGACCAACCACCAAACATACGAATTCTAAAGTAAGGTGCAAGTATTTATAATCTGAACTGCCTGTGGCAGAGAAAATAAAAACTATTAGGTTATGGTCATGAGTGGAACCAATGGGCTAATCCCAGTTTGAAACCAGTAGACTTTTTAAAGAGTCTGCCTCAACTGGAAAATAGTATGAGCAGTAGACCTCAAGTTTGCTGTTAGCTTTTCCCCCCACCCCCAGTACCTGTATGTAGTTTTGAAATGTGGCAGGCAAAGAAGAGCAAGAGAAAGGATTTTGTTTATTGTTTCAGACAGAGTTTTCTGAACAAGGAATTATTTTTCTTTTTATTCCAAACGGTAATTAAATTTTTCCACTATAGAAATTACTTGTTATGTGAAAGGCACTTGTGTCTTAATGGGAGGTATGAGCCTGGTTGTTTAGTAGGATTACAAACAGCTTGGATTTGCTTAGTGAAAACTAAGTCACTGGAATGGGCTTAAGTAGTTTTTATTAGACTTAAATTTATGCAGGCTTAGAAAGACAGTAATTTCTTGGTAATTGCAGACATGCATTACATTAAAATATTCATTAATTAAGTTGAGCTTGCAAAATTCCCCTGTTTTTTGAGCTTGATCCTTCACTTTGCATTTTCAGTATTTTTAAATTGTGGGGTTAAATTGTGTTAACTGCTCTATCATACAAACAGGCAGCTGTGTTCTCAGCTTTCTTGGTCCTCTAAAGGGAGGAAGTGATACAGCAAACAAGGGCCACTTTTGAGAGACAACAACCTGCATTGGGAAGTTTCCAGTACCTGAAGCCAAGGTAACTGCTGGCCTCTGTCTTGCAACTTTCAGCCCAGGTGGTTCCTCCCAGCAGGGATCTAGGGAGTGTTTCATGGCAAGGGGAAAAGCTGGAGTTTTCCAGCCCTAGGAAAATATTTGGTTTGGGTTGTGCTCAGGAGTTAGAGAGGGCTTCAGGACCCTGAGGTTATCCTGACTGGACCAGCAGTCCCCTACGCTGAGAAAAGAGGCACCAATGCCAAGCCTGAGCAAGTTTGTGTTCTCTGGGACATGGAGGTAGCTGCAGGGGAGCTTTGCAAGTTCCTGGACTGATGCTGTCAGCAATAATGTCACTTCTCAGATGTTAATTGCTGCTGTGGGGGGGAGGGGTGGCATCAGAAATGCAAACTTGTTATTAGGAGCCAGATTCCAAAAAACACATTTTCTCTGCTGAGTACTGTTGTCCTCTGTGAATGGTTTTGTACCACTCTCTGTGGAAAGGATATAAAAGCAGTAAGGCTCTTATTTATATTCCAAACTTTCACGAGACAGAGTAAAGATGTCACAGGAAAAGTCTGGTGTCTCCATCCATTATTCACCTGGACAACTCCACTGGGGAACTGGTTATCCACCACTATTAAATAGGGTAGCATCCTGTGGAGCACACTCCATCAGTTTTTGCTAATAAAGCTTTGTGTGACTTAATCACACAGCCCATTTTGCCCAGATTTAAAGGGAGTTCCTTATGTTACTAGTAACACACAGGTCATGCTCAAGGGTGCTCCAGTGGATGAGCGTTGTTGTGGGGGCAGGTGGAAGTCTGATCTTCAAGCTGCTCCCTCTCTGGTGGCAGATTATGTGCTACCATTATATTAACATGTATGGAAAAGGGTCATACAGTCAGGCCTGACCAAACAGCGTGGCTGAAATATTGCCAACCTCATGATGAACACAAGACAGCTGAACTAATTGCTCTATGGGTGTGCTGGATCTTGGTGATGTTCCTTGGTTTATTTCCTGTATCTTGAGAAAATTTAGCTCAGCAATTGGGGAAAATAAAGATTTAGCTTGCATAGTACAGTGAAAGCTAATGTAAGTCTAACCTGTCTATTAAAAATGAGAGTTAGTGTGGCAGCAAAGGGGGTGAAACTTCTCATAGTATCACCAAATCCCATTTTCTTCTTACAACTTGACCACCTGCCCTTAAAAGATAGAGAAGCAAAAATGCAATTGGTTTTGTGGGCTGGTTCTTAACCATGTTTTTGGAGCTTAATCACTTGTGTGAACAATTTTGGCTGCTTCTTCAACTTCTGAGACGGTGTGCTTTAAAAGTCTGCTTTGCTAGTTTTTTCTAGTTAAGACATGTATATGAGAGAGAAAGAGAGATTAAATAAGAATATTGGTATTATCCTGTAAATAGAAAAGTTTTTCTCTTTTGCTTTTTACTCAACGATTTGCTGTGTTCGCTGGGATTGGTGAGCTCATGATCTATAAATAAGCTCCATCTAGGGAGGAGGGCGAAGAGGCAGGAAGCTCTAATTAATTATATAGAAATCGTTGTTTTCACAAATTAAGAAGCAAATCCAAGCTGTTTGAAGCCAGGCTCACTGGGCTTGGGGGTGGGGTGTGCCTACAGCATTTACTAGTGAGATCATGGAATAGGACAGGAAATCTCTTGCTAATGCCAAAGAAAACTTTCCCCCCCCCCCAGCTCTCTTTATGAAACAACTGTTGAGGTTCCCCAACCTACTCTCAAAGTTTTTATCTGATAATGAATCAAAGGATTGTTTAATTATCAGAATACAGGTCCAGACGCCCTGATCCCCCAGAGCTTTATACATGCATTTGGACGTGTGCATGTCAGCATACTCAGCTGGGCTGTTCTGCCTGCTCATGACAAAGCTCTTTGCTGGTGAAACAGCAGTTTGTGGAGCAGCAGAATTTATGATGTGTGACATTCACATTTGCTGATTTGCTTTGTTAGGGGAACACCTCTGTGTTGAAAAGTAAAAGGAAAACTTTTGGTCCCTGTGCCATCTTTAAAACAGCCCTTTGAGATGAACAAACAAAATCTTTTTGTTCTGTTGTATAACTTGATTTGGTATCCAATATTTTTCAGTCATTGCACGTAGAGGTTAGATGCTAGTTTCATTACAATGTCTAGCTAAGCAAGTCAATATTGAACTTATATCTCAGTATGTGCTGTTGATACTGATTTATCATTAATGTGTCCTCCATGTCATTCACGTTGTTACTTGCATTCCACTGGTGATTGGAAATTGTTTACAACAGAGGAAACCTGTGAAGTTCAGGCTCCAGAGCTGTTATGAGTAAAGGCAACTTACGTTCATGATGGAAAGAAAGTCTTTTTCCTCCTTATGTGTGATTCTGTCACACAGTTTGCTTTGGCAAGTGGAGAAGTACATGCAAAAGAGTTTCTGAACACAAGATTTTGGCTTGAAGTTGCTGAGTAAGTAATACATAAAAAAACCTGAAATGAAACCTTGAAGTTTTTTGCTCTGAAAACAAATTCCCTGAAGTGGATGTGAAAATTTTCCTGAACCTTTGATTGACTTCAAAGCCAGTGGCCACCTATGCTGGACCACTGCAGTCCATCTTCAAAGCTACTATCAATAACAGGATTTTTTGTTTGTTTTTTTCTCAGTCCATATTGCATGCTCACAGCTCCTCAGAGGGCTCATGACCTTCCCAGGTGTCCCAGTGCCACCACCATATGCTACCGCTGTCAGCTGGGATGCTGGCCCCAGTGAAGCAGTGCATCCTGCTGCCATGTGCAGCTTTCCCTGCACCTTCCTCTGTCTGACCCTGTCTGTGTGGTGTTGAGACCTGGACATCAGTGGCATTGGGTGTTTGAATGCTTTGGGCAATTGTGACTCCTGAAACAGATGGACAAAAAAAAAAAAGGAAAACCAAACCCCAAAACTGATGGCTTAGTTTGTAATAAATGCTTTCCAAACATAAGTGAGTTGCTGATGCCTTCAGCATTGGCTGTGGGCTGAAGGATTTGGGGAAGGTCTGTGCCTGGCAGGGTCCATCCCAGAAACACAGAAGAAATAGTATCTGTTCAGCAAGCTGAGAGTACTGCTGAGAAAGAGGACAAGCAGACATAAGACCAGTAGTTGCACAGAGACTATAATCAGAGCAGCTTTTAAAGGGTATCTCAGGTAGAACAGACACACCATTTCAGCCATTTCATGTGATTTTTGCTTGAATTGTTGTACAGTGCCAGGAAGAGTGCCTGGTGAGTAATACCACTGATCCTCTGTGTTCTTGGAGTTGTAAAATACCCAGTGAAGCCCTGTTTTGTAGCAAAGAATGGTTATCTGGGGAATTTTCTGTTAGAAAAACTGAGCTGTTGTATTCACAAGAAGGGGCCTCCAAGATTAAATTACTCTGAGTTGCACTTGTTCTCAGTCATAGGGAAACTCAACCTGAGCCAGTTTTTTTATTTGAAAAAAATCCCCAAGCTTTCAGGAGTTCTGGCATGCCTAATTGTTCTGTACATGTGTGACCCAGGTTATTTTGTGACCTCAGTTGCTATGGGAAGAAAGTACATCAGGATGCCCAGGGGGCAGCTATTAAATGAATTTACAAATCTTCATATCCTTGAAACCTCAGTGAAGATATTAAGAGGATTGTGAGTCAGGGAGAGATAAGAGTAGGAGCAAAATAAGTGGTGCTCTCAAAACCCTAGGGAAGCCCTCAAGTTGTTGATACTAAAACTGAAGAGGCTTTAGACTAATATTATGAAGAGTTATTTGAAGAAGCCACCTCAAAAATCAGAGGGCCTTTATGTAAGTTTCCTGACATGGGAGGTGTTTGTGCTACCTGGCATTGCAAGCTAAGTACATAGGAAGCAGATTGCCAGCTGTGAACAGACATATATGCAGTGGTATATTCCAAATATAAGTTCTTAAATTCAGTTCAGGTCTATATAGTTGTCCTGGTGGGTGGAACAAAACATCCAGATGTTCATCTAAACTCTCATTTGGGAAAGTGTCCCTCTTCACCAAAAGTGGAAATTGGAATTGCTGAGGTATGAGAGTCCATTATGAGAAGAAAGAAATTTACATATTTAGCAAGACTGTATTTTTCCCAGTGCCTGATGTAAGTTCTATCTTTGGTGCGGATCAGAGAACCTCCAATTCCAAGTGACTAGCATGGAGAATTAGTTGTGATGCCTGTAAACTGGAGAAAATGTAGTAGGTAGATGCATAGTATCTCACTCTTGAGACTTAGCATAGTGTGAAGTGTACAGTGCAAGTAGACTTTTGTGATCTTTTCTTAGCATATTTGTTTTAGGACTTCTTGGATGAAGGTACTGCTCATGGCTCCCTATGGTGTCAAGTGTCACAGTTCACAGACAGGCATTAGAGAACAAGAAAAGCAGTGACAACAAGAAAAGGAATAGCAAGAACATATGATCTGGCAACAAGTACAGGGTTCTTCAGTATTTACTCTTGTCATTCTTCTTTTGTACCACTTGGAAAACATGCAGCAGTATCAAAAAAACGAATAAGTTAAATTCTCAACATCTTCAAAACAGGAGTGTTCTGCCAATATATTTAGGCTTCCAGTATGTTTTCTCTGTTCCAGAGCATGTGTGCTAGTAGCCAGGATTTTCAGGGGGAGACATTTTTCCATCTAAACAACAATAGAAAAGCTTTAATTTTACTAGGGAAAGAGAAATATAAACTGCTGTCAAATGCATTTTCTAAGAAGTTGAGATTTTTTTTTTCTATGTAAAAATACAAGTTATCTTTAAAAATTGTGCAATGAACTCAATTTTCTGTGCCTTTCATTTGGGTTTTTAATCTATTTAAAGAATAACATCTAATCATAAGAATATTTTAAAGGGGTGATGTCAACATTGGCATAGATAATGAACAGAATTCAGAGCATTACTAAACTTATTCTTTGAGTTCAGAAATTAATAAAACCTTTAATAAAAACAGAGACATATTTGGAGCATCATTTTGTAAGTTTACTGTTGTTCTGTTGCATCTCCCTCTTGACATTCCAGCTACTGGTAACTTGTGTGCATAGAAAAGCAGAGAGCTAGCAGTCTGTAAATAGGTGTTAGGATACTTGAATTCACATGTCCTCTGCATGAGCAGTAG
Source organism: Heliangelus exortis (assembly GCF_036169615.1). NCBI lineage: Eukaryota > Metazoa > Chordata > Aves > Apodiformes > Trochilidae > Heliangelus > Heliangelus exortis. Next base: position 50,938,076 of record NC_092423.1, on the reverse strand, counting down.
TGAGTGCTAAATAAACACAAGTGACCTATACTTTTATACTTGTTTGCTTTTACTGATAGTCATAATTTGGTAGAAGAGTTGTCAGATGGATAAAAGCCTGATACTGGAGACTGTTGAAGGGCAGTTAACAATCTGGGGAAGATTACTTCAGGAAATGCTTAAAGCAAGGAACTTACATACAGTCATGGATTAGAATGAAGGGTGGGAGCAAATTGAGAAAGTGTGCTGGTGACCTGAGCAGTTCAGAGAAGTTGCTTTACTTTTTGGGAAGAAATAAAAACATCGTATGATTTTATGAACTGCCAGATCAGGCTCAGGAAGGCTGGAGGGTTTTGGTTGGACAAAAATGAGAGAGAGAAGGATTAGGGTGTATCAGATGATCAGTGTCATCATATACAAGCTATGCAAGAGTCCCTTGGGAAAGAAACATAGGTGATCTGATTTTAAAACAGTTATTCAAGGTAAAGCTGAGGAAGTTTAATTATCCTTCTCTGGGCAGTGTCATTTCACAAATGGTGGCCATTTTTGTCATCTGCATTCAGGGAAGAGGGAGATGAGTTAAGAACAACGTGTTTTGTTAGTGTGTCAACAGGGAAACCCTTCCCAGGGGCAGCCTCAGACCTATGACTGTTTTATCCAGAGCCAGGCAACCTTTCTTCTTCCACCTGTGATTTTCTCTTGCTGTTTTCTTAAAGCATTCTCTTTTCCTTCTTTTTAAGTCTTAGATTTGTTGGCAAGTTGAAAAGAACCCTTCAAGGTCAAAGCAGACACAGCTGGTCCCCTCTTTATCCTGTGAGAACATTGGGCCCATCAAATCCCATTAATGAAAGTCAGACTTTATACATACTGTGAAAAACTTACTTAGTATGGCCTGCTCTAGTGCTGACAAGCTATTTTCTTAGTCACAGCCCACCTCGTGTGGCCTGAAAATGTGTGGTTCTCTTGCAGTCCAGTTATGATCTCTGTGATAGAAAAAACGCAAAATCTGGGAATGTTCCATATGTTATATCCCGAGATAATCAGCTAGGTGAAGCCAGCAAAATTATACAGCTCTTGAGTTATTCCAGGGTAAGATAATGATCCCTTAACCCAGCATCCTATCTATGTGGTTAAAATGCTTTACTCATGTTGAAATGCTCTCTAGACAGAGCTGAATGAATTGTTACAAGCATTCAGCTTGATGTAGCTTGTCTACCTATATGAAGCAAATTACTCTGTGAGCCCTTCACTTCTGGTTAAGTATCTATGTTATTTTGGGCAGTAAGGATATGACTGTATGGGCTATGGAGAAGAATATGAGGTGCCATTGCTCTGAGGAGCATCCCACACTGTCAGCCTGTAGTCAGATAGACTTGGAAGTTGCATGTTCAGCACCTGGCTGCTTCTGCTGAGGCAGGTACTGGCCAAAGATGCCAATGGATGAGACAGCTGTTGTCCCTCAGTGAAGACTTCGTGGTGCACCAGCAGAGAGATGGGAAAGAATCCGGGTATTGCTGAAGTTTATCCTCTGGAGTCTAATTTAGCCAGCAGTAATGTTCCCAGCTGTTTCTACACACTGTATTAGTATGATCATTACCTTGCACCACCTAGTTGAAACCATGCATAGCATTTATCCTTCAAAAACTTATGTCCAAAAATAAGGCCATTTTGTTACATCTCTGCTCATATACCTTATTACATGTCCCAGGGATTATGTTTGACAGCATTATGTTGAGTTTTGTTTCCACGCAGGCCCCTTGTAATGGAGTTAAAACTTGAGTGTTTCATTGCACAGGTTACAACTGTCAGGAGTTTTTCTTTCTGCAACAAAGGACTTTGAGAAACAAACTTTTCGCCAGCCTGAATTTAATGTTTTCATACCCAGGTCTGCATTTGTTATGTGGTAACAATACAGGTATTTGGCTAATTGGGTCACTATCTGATTGACTCTCCGAAGAATATGAAATTCTGTGAAACGTTTCAGAAAGAAAAAGTTTTCCATACAAAGCTTCACACTGTCTTATTGGAAGGAAAGCTTCCAACCCCTTTGGCTATGTTTTTAAGCAGACTAGAAACTGCTATGGAAACTCATGCAGTGAACTGGATTCTCAGCTGGGTTATATTGTTATAAAGACACATTTCACACTAGAAGCAATACCTAACATCAGTGAGAAGTGGCATCGAAAATTTCTGGAAGCCCTGAGTTGCACTGTTTCTGTTCTCTGTTAGCTAGATTCAACTTGCTGGAATAGTGTGAAAATTGAATTTATTAAGTGCTTATGGTATGTGTGCATGTTACAGAATTGAACACTATAGGGAACAATTTTCTCTCTCTCCAAAACAGTGTTCTGCAAATAAAGCCTGAAGTCAGACAAGGAGCAGTGAAGGGAAAACAAATATTTACTCATTAACTGAGTTTCTCCATTCTAATCACAGAGTGAGCAAAGCAAGGCATCCATGGAGAAGATTTCTGGGTAGCCTGTGTAATTTAGAACTGTAAAGAATACTGAACCAGTGTCATACAGGCAAACTTATTTCTACTGTTTCTTATCATTGAGCAGTTTGACTTTGCAGCACTCATAGAATCACAAAATATCCCAATTTGGAAGGGATCCATGAGGATCACTGAGTCCATCTCCCTGCTCCTCACAGGGTGACCTAAAACTTTATCATATGACTAGAAGAGTATTGTATAGATGCCTCTTGAACTCTGACATGTAATTCCCTGGCGATCCTGTTCCAGTGATTGACTCTCAGAGAAGAACTTTTTCCTTATGTCCAGTCTGAACTTCAATAATGTTGTATTAACATTACTCATTAAACCGGATGGTCTGCTAATGAAGCCAGAAGGTCATTTAAGTCAATCTTACTGCATCCATTAATCTATTGTAAGGAACAACAGCAAAACCAGCCAGTGCAACATTATCTGTCATTTCCTTTAACAGCCCATTATTAAACAGCAGGCATCTGCCTGCCTCCTGTCAGGGCTACAAAGGCAGACAGCCGCCAGCGTGCAAAATGAAGGAGTACTGTACTTCTGCTCTTATCAAGATGAGAGTTCTTTCTGGTATCGTGTTTTCTGACATCTCTGAAGTGATATGGCCTTAAGGAGAAGAGGCAGCTTCTTGGGTCTGTCTGGTCACTGTCACCACCAGACAGCTATGTAAATAGAAACTCCTCTTGAATGAACAGAGTCTGGGAGTTGATGAAAGAGAGTTCATAGGTTGCCCCAGATAGACAACGAGGGACATTTGAACAACACAGAACAAAGAACATTCCCAGAGGAAACAGCTGTGAAATTTTTCATTTGGTTATGCAGCTGCTGAGAGTTTGTGTTATCTTGGTAACTCAGATAAAACTGGAGAACCTCCCAGATTGCCGAGAGGAAAAGGCAAGTGAAGGGGATGCTTTACCATGAAGCACTTGCTCTGCTGTTTTGTGTTAAATGGAGGAGAAAATCTAACACAGCATATGAGCATGGTAGCTTTCTATAACTGAAACTGGATATTTGATTTACTGGGCAATGCCATCTTTTGTATTTCTAAAAATAGAAGCCTACTGAAGACTGCAAGGAAAAAAATCCTTAAAGTAGCTGAATGTGGAGGCCACTACTCTGCCATTTGAGCAGTACTGGAGTAATTTGCCATCAGGCATATCCAAGTATGAATGGATTTTCTCCTCATATTATTTTCTTTTTGTATGAAACCTACGAAGTACTGTCTGAGTCAGATAAGACAGGTAGTGTTATAATTTTCTGTAAATATGTGCTCTTATTTGAGTCATAATTTTGAAGATAAAGGAGGCTTTGTCTTTCAGATGTCACAGGAAGCAGTTAAAAGCTCAAGAATGTGAATGCTGTCAGACTCAGATTAATAGTAATGTCTCTAGAGTACTAATACTGTGCTTGAGTCACAATGTGAAAGGCTGGGAGACATTTCTTGGAGATGCTTGTAGCCTGAGTCTGCAGTTTCAGGAATCTGCTTCCAAGTGTGTTTGTTCCAGCTGAGAATGGTAATCATGTACATTTTAGGGAGTGATATTTGAAGTGATTTGGGAAATGTGCATAAAGAAACAGCCTCGACTTCACCAACTGCTGTAGGTACCAGAAACAGGTCAAATCATACATCCTGCAGCTAAGCCATACTCAGCTATGTCTCTAGAATAGGATTAATTTCTAGATCGAGATGTCTAAATTTAGGTGTTCATGTTGTAGCATAACTATCAATACCATATGTCTAGTGATGATGGAGTCAGTCCTTGGGCCTAGAGAGGTATTCAGCTCAGTCTGACCTAAACATCCACATTTGGTCTGATGAAATTTTTTCTACATTGATTGGTGATGATGGGAGCACTGACATCTAGGACACATAGCAATCACCTGCTGTGAAGGCACCTGAAAGTGCATATCAGATTCTGGAATTGAATCCCAATCCTGCAATTTAGTGTGATGAAGTTGTCAACAGTGACAGACCCCAGAGCTGTTCTCTGACAGTTTGAAGATGACAGCATGCAAACCTGGAGCCAGATATTTATTTTATGGAGCTGTGAAACTCTTCCCATTCAACAGAATAATTTTTGCGTTTTTAGTGGATTAACCAGTCAAGTAGGATAGGGTTAGCTGCTCTAACCTTTTTCATTTGTATTATTGACAATGTTCTGTTGATTATTGGCGATGTCTGTCATTGTTTATTATCAGGAGAGGTTCATTCCCATACTTTATCCATGCTACTGTTATATCACTGAAGAAGTTTCATCTTGTGAGCCAGAGAAAGAGATCAAGGCAGTAAATGTCATCAGGATCAGATGAATGTTTTCTCCAGCATCTGAGCATGGCACAGTTTCGTCACTGTCACCCAACCCAGTTAATAATACTGGTACCTGTAAAATCTGCCTTGAGAAACCCATATTCTGGACCACTGGAAAGTTGCCTTTTTATAAAAAGAGGGAACAATTGATGATCTGTGTTATCCAAGAACCTGGGGCTGATTCCCTGACTACTGTGTTTAGTCATGCAGTATTTACCTCTGGTGTGTTTCTCAGAGTTGTCTTCTTTCTGATAGTTGTCTTCTTCCTGATGCTGATCCGACTGAAGTCAAGTGAGGATTTGTAACACCACGCTTCTCCATATTCAATGATTCAAACAATATTAGTTTTCTGGCAGTAACACTGCTATGGTGGGAAATTTGTAATTTTCTAGTATGCTTCATCACAATGATATTTCTTAGTAATCCTCTTTTTCTCAGCAAATCTATCATCTCATGGCCTTTTTTATTTTCTTACAGGAGGAGCTGGGCATTGCCTGTGAGTTGCTGGAGTCAGACTTCCTCAAGTGCAGTGTGGGATTTCCTTTCATGAGATCAAAATCTAGGGTAATGTTGTGATACTTGCACTTGCAGAGTGATGGTTTGTTCAATTCTTTGTCTCCAAGGAGTGGTTGAAAAGACAATTGCTCTATTAAATGTCTGTGACTGCTATTTTCTGTAGCTTTCTGACCCAGATATTTAAGCCTTTCACAGCTCTGGAGGGGAGCTCTCCTCTTTCCCACCAGACAGAGCCAATGACAGTACCCTCTGCACTGCAATAAAATGCTCTTGAAAAATAATGAAGGTTTTGCAGCTACAATAAACCCAAGATTTTTCCACTGAAAAACATTAGAAGAAGACTCTCTTATTTTGTTACCATACTCTCTTTGGGTATATTTGTCTTCTGTCACATTAAAGTGCAACTGAATTTTTTCATATTATGGTCTCCTGGTAGCTTTTAAAGAGGATCTTTTTCAGAAGTAGAAGATGAAATCTCTCATCTTTAAAAATGCAGCTGGTTTCTTTCTCTCACTGAACTGACTGTACAAATGAACAACTTAGAAAAGTGAAATGAAGAGGAATAACTTCAGGGTTACCTGTACAAAATTATTATGAAATTTTTCAGAATTAACATCCTTTGACCTGACAATTTTTTTTCTTGTATATGCTTTATTGACAGTAATGTGCTCTTTTCAAACAATTTTAAAAGTTTTTAAATTGAATGAGAAAAATAAATGTAGTAGCAAAATATTATCCGGAATGTAAGAATTCTATCTTAAGAATGACATAGGTGGTTTATCTTCAGATTTTTTTCAGCAAGCCATTGAAATTAACATGAATTTGGAAACTGTTGCACTTGACCAAGTACTACAGTGGTCATCAAAATAGATTCTTTTTTCAAAATTAGACCCTGCTTTTATCCATTATGATGGGTGGCCCAAATGCTGCTGCTGTGGGTTGTTCCAAGTGCCTGTGCAGGACTACAGCATGATCTGTATTCCTGAGCAAATAGCATAGGTTGGTGCTGAGGTTGTTTCAGGTACAGATCCCCTTATCCTGGCAGGCCCTTCCCTTTGCAGATGATCTTCTCAATAAATATAATTGAGCTGTGATTGTAGGAAAAGCCTTTTCACAAGGAAAGTAAAAATTGGACTCTCTAATATTTGAACAGAGACACATTTGCTGGATTTAAAAACTACTCCACAATAGGGGAGGCTCTCTTAAATGTATCGAAATACACTAATTTTGTAAAGCTAGATCAGTAAAATATATTGTAAAATTTCAGAACAAACACATTTTGGAACAATATATAGTGTCTCTAAATGTCACTTCTTTTTGTGCAGTACGAGTTCAGTGTGATCTTTGACACAACCCACTTGACAGGACAAGAAGAAATGCTTACATTCCTTGTCACTGCCCAGAGGTAAGGAGACTTTGTGTATCTTGATTGCTTGGACAATCTTTGTTGCTTGAAGTGTGCATTACATATGCTTGACAGTTGTGTGATACCAGTTTTAGAGATGTGTATGTGTAGTTAAATGGGGTTAAATTATTTGGGTTAAATGCGTTTGTATTGATAATATAGAGGAAACATGTGATGAAGCTTCCTGAAAAATGAAGAGGGATTGTACTTGGGGTTTCTTTACCAGGAACATTTTGTATTCTCTAGGTCATAAGGTCCTTGTGTTTCTGTGCCCATCCCTTGGGCCCCATAACAACCTCAGCTCAGCTGCATTTTATGATCAGTACCAGGCAGACCCATTTGTTCCAGCATTTGAATGAAATAAGCATGCTTGGATGCAGACCAAAAAAGATAAATGCTTTCATCAGACGGTCAGGGATCTCACTGACAGTTCCCAAAGTTGCATGTCTATTTTTTCCCCTTCTGGATCTTCAGTGAGCTATGACAGACTGCATGAAACAGCTGAACAGGGAACTTGGAACAGGCATTGAAGTGGGGTGATGCCAAGTATGCTTGCATAGGGATTTTATCTTGGGAAGAAAAAAAAAAAAGGTGTGACTTATGTTCTGTGCTTCCTAAAATGATGTGCCACGAAGAGATATCCTCTGTGGGTGATTTATTCACAGGTACTGTCGGGATGTGTATGGGAACTTACAGTAGCACAACTGCATTAACCTGGGCCATGAGCTGCTGCTCTGACTTGCTGGGTGTGTGACTGGTTTCTGCATCCACTTACGGTGTGGGTGGGCCAACTTTATACCCTCCCATGTCAAAATCAGATTCTCCAGCCTGAATTATCCTCCTCACTTTGATGGCACTCCCCCAACCAGCTGGAGATGAGAGATGGGATGCAGCAGTTGCTGAGTGACTGTTCTCATAAGGCGTAGTCCTACCCTGCAGTAACAGCTGTAGATAGGAACAAGATCCTGCAGCATGAGGGGCTGGTATGAAACATTGAAAATGAGACCTCATATCAGAGGGACAAGACCATGTCTTGCGTGTTAGAGACCCCATGATTATCCTAGGTCAGAGAAATGCATCAGGGTCTGCTAGATGAATGCCAGCCAGTGCAATGATGGGTGAGCACTTTTTGAAACATGCCCATCCTGTGTTTTCCAGACTATACCTCTTATTCCCCTGCCTTGGATAGCACAGGGCTCTCCTCTGTGATCTTACTCCTCAGATTTCTGTGCTCTACCCGTGAGAAAGGTTAGTCAGCACCTTTAGGTAGAGCAAACAAGTAAATGGTTTGTACACATAGTGGGAATGCTTACGGGGATAAAAAAGTTTCTAATACCATAAGGATTGGCAGGAGGACACTTGGGTTATGAGGGCTGAGCTGAACCTCTGAAGACAGGAGTATAGGTCCCAGTGCTGGGACCTCATTTTCTCTGTGATGTTGAGCAAATTGCTCAATTAGCTCACTTGTAAAATAAATACAATAAAAGCTTTCTGCCACATGAGTTGCTGGGATGTAGCAGGGAGCTTTGGGGTAAAGTCAGCAGTAAGGAAGTGGAAGGGAAGTGTCTGTGCATTGGCCAGACTGCAATGAGGAGGGACATTTTTTACACACAAAACAAGTTAGTGTGGCAGGAATGACTGGACATAGAGAACCTATGCCATGCTGTCATGACAAAATAAGTATTGACCTTCAGGACCACTTAAGCCTGTCTCTTGTAGCTGCAAATTTGACAGTAGCATCTGTAACAAAAGACTGGTTCAGAGAAGTATTAAACATTAAATTTATTCTTTCTGTTTAAAAAAAAACACAAACAAACAAACCCTCTTCTGTGCTTCTTGGACTGAACTATTTTTCTAGAGCTATATTGGCTGAGCTGTATTCCCCTTTTCTGATAGTACCTTTGCTGTCTTTGAAACCAATAAGTGCATACCCATGAACCCTGTATGGAATTCTGCTTGCTTATTCTGCTTGCCACCATGGTATCTCAGTATTTGTTTTGGATTAGAAATGTCACATTTTGGACTCTTCTTTGAGCCTATTCAGAGGAAAAACTTTTATTAAATGCTTTTTTTTTTTTTTTTTTTTTTTTTTTTCCTGGGACTGAAAGTTTGTGGCTTTTTCCATCTGAGCTATAGTTTTATTAGCAGATATGAACAATATGTCAGTTGCAGAAAGCTGAGCAATATCTAAGCATGTATGTAGCCAACAAGCTCTGTTTTTGTAATCTGAGTATCTCATCATCTGCATGGTATCACTTGGGATGCTACTGCCTGCAGTTGCCTCAGTGATACTGTTCTCATATAGGATCATATATTTTTATTTTGCCAGTTTGATTTGTGAGTAATTCCAATGAACTGCAAGGCAAAAGTGATTCCAGAGTCACTTGCTCAAGAAATTGGAAATATATGTAATATATTTTCCAAGAGCGTTCTTCTGAGCTGTTACGCACCAAGCACAGTCATCAGAATTAGAATTATTTCAAGTTTGTGTACTGGACTTGCATTTCCAGAGCTTTTCCCAGGCTTCATACATAAGTGGTCATACTGAAACATACTGACTCACATGAAAAATGATTGTTCCCTTTTCTCTTTCCTCCTCCTACTTTTGACCAGTTGAGATGTCTGCTTTGGAAAATGTAAAGTAAAAGTGCTTTTGTTTGGGCAACTAAATACAGGAACTTTACAGCCAGTTCAGTATAAGGGTCTTGCCCAAAAATTTTCTTATAGCAGCACCAAATCGGTGCTGTGGTACAATGTTGGTACAATGAAAATGCAGTTTAATTTACTGGGTCTAGACCTTGTGTGGAGTGTGTGCATCCTTGGGAGACAATGAACCCTTGCACAGGAATCTAACCACCCTTGTTTATCTCTACCATGTGTGATGTCTCCACCTTGTGTGATGGTAGTTTTTCATTGCTGTTTGAATTTGCACCTTGCTCCAGGACAGGTTTTTTGGTGGGAGCTTGGTGTGAGCCATGTCACAGCCTAAAAGGAGCAAATGCAAAATGCATGCTTTATGTGTGTGCCCTCTCCAAGGTGGGATGAACAAATGTAACTCTTAATCTTTAAGAGGCTTCTTAAGGAGAACTGACATCACTCAAATAGAGTCTCAAAGTACAAGAAGGAGAGGTGGTAGCTGTGAAACTGTGTGATATAGTGCAAAGACTTGATTTGAAGCATGTTTATTTTTCTTTTCTGGCACAGTGGAAACCTAGAACGCACTGAATCTCTGCATGATAATACTCTGACCCTGTCAGTGCCCCTCATGCATGAAGTGGACTCATCTATCAGTGGGTAAGTACCAGTCACCAAATGAAAACAACAATAATAATCCTAACAATAACAACCAAGTCTCTTCTAGTGAAAAACTGAATTCTTCTCTTTGTTTACATGTAGCCTGACTGTTGCTCTTTGCCTACTTCCCAGACTCTGGAAATACAGACAACCTCATTCATTATCTGGGAATTTTATTTGTCATGTCCTTCATTCCCACACTGTACCTCTTTCCCATTTCTTTCTAGCTAGTGCAAATTACTTATGATCATATTTATAATAAGTATTTTAGTGATCATATTTGAATTAATGTGATTCTGTAGGTATGATGAACCTTAAAATGAAATAAAAAGATAACAAGCAAATCATGTCCTGTTCTTTGGGGCATGTCTTTAAGGATATGGTTGAGAATCACCAGGCCAAAGGTTAGGGTCAAATGTTCTGGGATTTTAAGGAGTTGTGGCGTCTGGTTGTTTGCCTTTCTGTTTTATTTCACAATCAGAATTTGCTTCTGTTCATTTTCCCACTCTCTCTGCTCCCTGGTCTGTGAGATGTCTGAATACCAACTAAAGAACATCACTCATCCTTTAAATGGAATACTTGTATAACACATAGGCATTGTCTTCTCCCCAGGGCTGCACATGTGCAACTTCCTTTGTTCTCAGGGGTCTTCCCCACCATTTCTACAGCACAATCCTAAATCCAGAATGAAAGATTTGTGATCAGGCTTGACAGACAGACCACCTTCTAGTACAGACAGTGCTTAAGTTTGCACTGGGGGATGTGGTCACTGGAGGAGAATTAGCATCCGTGTAGACTGAGAGAGTAGACAGTTATTCCTAAACTGGGGAAGCAAAAACTCATCAGCAGTGTCCCCAGGAGGTCAGTGTATGTTTTAGCAGCCATTTTCGGCAGCCTCCAGGGAATGCATATTAACTAAATAATCAGTGCAGGTTGGCATCAGTATAAAATTATTCCCTTGACCAGTGTGCTTCATGTGTGGGAACAAAGTTACTTAAACGGACGTGTGATGTGGCTGAAAAGCTGGGTAAAGTCAGATTCCTGGCCTCCTCTGGGTTTTAGCACATGAAGCTGGTTTCCTCTCTTCTTACATAGAAATAAAATCCCTTAATTACTGCCACAATAGTCACAATGGGTGGAAGATATGCCTGAGCCTGCTCGGGGAAGTGAAGAGCACTTTCAGACCTCACAAGATGACTAGCAAGAACAAAAATCTCCATATTGAGAGAACCCTCTCAGCACGGTGCTCTGGAAGTTTTCTGGAAGTTTTTGAATGCTGTCATTGTTGCAGACTGTGCAGAAATTAACTCTCTAGCCCTTGCTTCTTGATGCTTTGATAAAGATCCGGGGGTTTTGGTTTTTGGTTTTTTGTTGTTTTTTTCTTTTTACAGCTTTACAGATAGGAGAGTGTTTGTCTGTGTCTTTAGATCTCTGTCACCTACAGAATACTACATGCCAAAAAAACATGATAAAAATTTGGTTCTTTATTTTCACTTCAGAGTGTACTTTTTTGAAGCACAAGGTCTCTGAATTTATAAGCCCCACCCAACGGCCCGTGTGGATTTTTATTTTTCTCCCTCATAGACAAGACTTTAGTAGAAGTTCACAGAATTTTCCAGCTACCAGGGAAAAGTTTGGTTTATTGGAAGGCACAGCATTCTCAGCCGTGGTAATATTAGGAACACACTTTTTTTGGACAGTGTATTTTTAAAGATTATTTCATTAGCTATCCTGCATTTGAGTCTACAAGAGCAAATTTCTTCCTTGGTCATAAATAGCCTGGAAGGGCTTGTGCCATGATTTGGGAGGAGCCTTTTGGCACAATACTGTAAATGGGAGGAGCGAATCTGTCTCTCCCTGTTTCCCCTAGCAATTCCTGGAACAGGAGGCAGGCAGGAAAAACTGATATGTACCTATTACACAGGCCTAAAATCCTGTCACAAAAAACTCTGCCCCAAAAGGACAGCCTGGGAAGGAAGCAGAGCTTTAGGCAGTCCCTCGCCAAGGTTTGTCTGAAATTCCACCAGGACTCTTTCCAGGCGGTGGAGAAGCCTGAGATTAGAAGGAGGCACAAAGGATGCTTAAAGCACTCCTAGTCCTCTTCTGCAGGATTTCCAGGTACTGTGCTGTGCTTCCAAGTCTTTTCTGATAAAACCCTACTGCATTTTAGCTTTGTGATAAGGCAGTAAGAGTAGTTGAGGAGACTTGGCCTGTGCCACTGTATTTGAAAGTGAGTTATATCCCCAATTAATCTTCCCTGTAACCATTTGCTAATCATAAAGGTAGTGAAGCTCAGATAATTAATGAAGTGTTGATTCCTGCAGTGCTCTGTGAATAGGAGATAGAACTGAAATGTTACTTCAGTGAACGTATAACTGAGAGTATTCCTATTAGTAACTGTTTCTTCAGGTTAACTCCATAGCACAGTGTATTCCTGTATTACACAAGCTATAGGACTTGCAGAGATCACACATGGCAGGGGGCCCTGGAGGAAAAGGTTTTGTGATAGAAAAGGAGGAAGGGAGAAAAGGAGATAAGTAATCAAAAGAAGACTGCTTGAATTGATGGGATTCTAACTTGCATCACTTGAGATGTTGATTGTGCAGTCTAGTGTTGTCAGAAGGAAATCAAATCACAAATAATAAATTAATGTAAAATGGTCCCATAGGCTTTCACATGATCAGAAAGCTGGAGGTGCAGTTCAGCTTGCCACAAATACATTTAATTTTGGTGACAAACACAGCTTACTAAATATGCATCTTGATCTTTCAGAGAAGTCTTCCCTACTTCATTTTTCTATGGTGATTCTGTGGAAACATCCAACTTCATTCAGTTAGAAAACCATGAGTGCCTTTTCCAGTCTCTCAACTTCACACTTCAGGTAAAACCAATCCTTATTTTGACTGTTTTCTGGTATTGTATCTCTTTAATTCTGAGTATGGCATGGGCATTGGTATTCGTTTTTGAATCACGGTATAATTAATTCTTGCGTGGATGCTGTATTTACAGCATACAGGGATGGTGTATTTTCTTATCTAAGTATAAAAAGAATTGCAAATGAGGTAACTTGTTCCCATAGCAATGAAGCTGCTACCATTTGTTTCTCTTTTGCCTTTCATCATATGCATGAAGAGCTCTAGTTACTGAAGGGTCACATCTTGGATATGTTCACATGCTCAAAAGGTAGGAATAACAGTCATTGAGCAGAGGAGTGGGCAGCCTTGATCCATAAAAACAAACACACACAAGGGATTCAGATTTGCTAAATGCCCCCAGTATCAAAATGTTCATAGCACTGCTGCTGAACATACAGTTCAGGGAAGGCACTAAAAAGACAGGTGTGAGAAGGTTTCATTCAGTATCTCAATGCATCTCAGCGTTATTCAAGTATTGCCTGTGGATACCCTTCACGTGGCAGTTAGATGGATTCCTGATGTGGCAAAACATATGGATGATTTATTTTAAAAAACTCTTGTAATGCGACTGAAATGAAGTTGTCTTGCTGCCATGACTGTATCAATTACAAGCACTTCAAACCCTTTTTGACCGCTAGGTGGAACTAGGGAATGATAAATCATGCAGACGTGGGGGAATCATTTATTGTGAAAAATTCTGTTCTCCTAGGCATGAATGCTGCTCAGCTCCTAATGAATAACACGTCTTCCTCCATGGACAGGCTGTGGTCCAGAGCAATTAAGCCCCCACTGTCATGCAGTGCCCTTAGCTATTTACTGAAAAGGAGTGAAAGCAGGATTTTAGGACATTAAAGCTTTTGTGAACCAGCCTATTAATTCTTGAGGTCTCATTGGTTTTCACCCCTCCCTCCCCAGCATAGCCAGTTATTGGTTAAAAACGGATAAAGAACAGATGTACCGATACTTTAACTAAATGAATATTTTCAATAAAACAAAGTGACAACAGGTAAGAGAGAAAGAATCTGTATGGTGGCAGAGCCACTATTTATCCTTCTCCAGCCTTGCCTCTCCTGCACACTCTTAGAAGTTGCAATATAAATAATATTTTTTTTAATGTATGAAACTAGAAAATTATACTGTAACAACTCAAAAATCTGCTCTCCAGTAACAGGGTAAACTTCGTAACTGTGTCAGAGAAAGGGTAGAGTTTCATAATGGGTAAAGCATGGTTTGCATCACTGCTTGATTATTTTTAATGATTTGTCTGCCATTTATTAAACCTCTCCAGATGGAGAAAATTAATTGTTTCTTAAGCAAGAAAAATTGATGATTTACAAAAATATGGGGCTTTATAGTGGTTTTTAAATTTGAAAGTTTATACCATCTCCAATGTTCATAAGGAAACAGATCTTTGCATCATTTTTGGGGGGTAACAAGATGTGCAATCAAAATTTTCTTCATTAGATCTTACCTGATCTCAGTGAGATAAGAAAAGTTTTCTTGAATGTTAAAATGAGACATTGGCTTTGTATTTCATGCAGCATTTATCCTGCTCCACTGCAGTGGGATTTCTCCTGTCTGGAGCCTGGGGGTTTTTGTAAGGATTTGGCATTGTGAACAGATTCTCTTTAACAGTCAGGCATTTCTTCAAATATAAACATAATTTGAAGAATGAAAACCTGTTGGTTTTAGTTTATTTTACTTTGCACTATTAACAACTGATTGCTGTATCTTTTGACTATACTGTCTCAGTGTGGATAAATGTTCTTATGAGCTCAATGCTTTTACTGTATGCAGTTATATGTGTTGTTTGAAACAACCAGGAAATATTTTTTTTTTTAAAAGAAAAATGTAGATAGACATGAGAACTTATTTTCATTGACATTTTTCTGTGGATTGTTTCTGTTCAGCAAAACCCCACGAATTTTGGAATATTGTCTGGATAAGTTTCAGTGGTGGACTGGAAATTCTTTGAGTTTTTGTTGAAAATTTGTGGGGGAATTTGATAGAAAGCCAGTGTTTTCCACTTAGAGTTTCATTTAGTTGGAAACCCTAGAACTTGAATGGAAATTGTTCATATGCATTTCCTGGCAACTCACTCAGCAAACTCCAAGTCCAGTAGTCACAGTCATAATTTCTTTGGCTTCTGCTCCATACAGAAAACATATGGAGAGTATAATGCAGTGGTTACCAGATGGAAATGAGAATGTTAACTGAGACAGCAATATTACTTACAGTTTTCTGGATGGTGTTACCAAAACACTCGAAGAGTACTAGCAGTGTCTCTGTACTTAAGGTTGAAGTCTCGTGCTATTTGTATTGATGGCTGGTAGTTATCCTGTAAAACTGCTGCTCACTTGATGTATGAGCTGTAACTAAAGTGATAAGATAAGCCTTTGACTTCATCCTGATACTTACAGAAGAAGTCTTAGTTGAAAGATATTGAAAAACTTCCATAGTATTTTTTTTTTTCAAATGCACCTATACAGCCAGCTCTGGTTCTACAGTAATTTCCCATTTATGAGCAGTCATACATGTAATTTTATTTTAATAATGCTTATATGCATGCTTGTCTTACAGGTTTACAATGCTGGACCAAGCACTCTTCCTGGAGCTTTTCTTGACATTTCATTTCCAAACCGCCTCTCTGCCACCGGCGCTGAAATATTTCATGTTCAGCAGATGATGGTGAGTATGTTATGATGTCTTGTAATCCCAGAGAGTCACTGAGAGCTATTGACAAATGAAACAAAAAATGTCCACCAGAAATAGATGAAGTGGTTGCTTTTTTAGGCAATAAGAGATTCTTTGTGTCATGTCTGTGGCCATGACATGACATCACAAGCAGCTGAGCCCCTCCAGCTGTTGACTGCTGTCCCTCACCTAGGGCACGCAGCTGGTTCTATGCTCCTGCTTTCCTACAATGCAATGTAAAACTAGGTCAGGCTAATCCTGAAGGAAATGTAGAGAACACTTCCCTGAGTCACACCTCCAAAAGCATTGACTCTTAATCAGATTAAATGGCGTATGTAGTATCATCAGAATGTGTGGCTTTTTCTGGTGCTTACCTGCAAAAATGCTAGCTAAGTCTGAAAACATTATCAATATCTATTTTCCTGTAGTGTGTGTTATTTCCTCTTTTTAAATATTCTTTTAACAAATCTAAGTAACAGGAAAGTTTATTATTTCAACACATTTTTCAAAAGATGTTTTTGTGTCAGCTACAAAGTAAACTTATATTTTGGTCACCAGGACAGGGAAACCTCCCTACTGAGGTAAACTCAGTGCTTAAATTCAGATTAATCTGTTTTTGTGAGGTATGTCTAGCTATTTGGACTACTTGAAAAGAAATACTATACTTTCTTTGTTGTTAGCTACTTAGCCTTTTGGATGAGAATTATTACCATCCCTCCTGTGCAGGTGACTGTCACTGAATCTGTGTAAATATAAATCCAGTAAGACCTTTCTAAGCAGGCTTCCCAGATTTGTGCTGTTGAAAGGTATGAGACAAATAAACACACAGCTTACAGATGGGCAGTAAAAGCAGAATCACTGAGAAACAGATTTGGGGTATTGGATGAGGCACCAGAGTGATATAGGCTAAGTCAGTTCTCCAACTAGCCGGAATCTGATTTTCCATGGCATTTCACTTTAATGTTTCATTTAGTCCAACCTTATGCATGGAAGATTACCTTCCCTTCGACACACTGCCTGTCAGAGCATTGTGATACTTCTCTTTGTCTCTTGTGCTGAGTGTGTGTGTGTGTCTCTTAGTGTTTACAGCAGAGAGGTGGTCTACCCAAATGCTGGTGTGTCCTCCAAAATCAGTCTGGATATTCTTATATAGCCAAGAGAGAGGAATAGAAAACTCAGCCCATCTAACTTAGGGTGTGATTAATTCCTTCAAGGCATGCTTATTTCTCTGTGTTGACTCTTCCAGGAGTCTTAGAAAAGGCAGCTGTTTTGCATGCTTGAATTAGCTGAGGTGTATCCTACCCAAGGCAAGGGCCAACTTCCAGGCATAGTTTGTCATCATTTCTGCACAAGACCTTGAGATACACTTACAACATTGGGATAATTGTGTTTTCTGAATAGCTGTTGTTAGAAAAACAAGGCAAAAACTTTACATCTTGCTCTCAATTTGTTTTTTCATTGCTTGGTGTACCCTTGATCCCTTACCTAAAGGAAGTCCAGCCAGGTGGTGTGGCCTTGAGCATTGTGCTAATAAATACTTTCAGGGTTTGCAAAAACTTTCCTAACCAACAGGTTGCATTCCACCATCAGTATTTGACATCTTTTTTCTACTTTGCAGTTTGTATAAATTTCAGACTGTGGTTGTGAGACCTATTTGCAATGCAGGCTGAAGAGTGGTACTAGGCAATTATGAGAGATGTCTGCAAGATTCACTGATCATTTCAACCACTGATTTTGGGTATATTGTTAGTAGGAGTCTGATGCATGGGTTGTTGAGCATCTCTGACATGTTAATAAATGTTATCCAAGCAAATCCTGTCTTGGATAGTGGTTATCACTGCTTTACAGATAAATAATTGAAACACCAAATGGTTTGCCTGAGGTCAGACAGGAAATTTTTGTCAGATCCAGGCACTAAACTCATGTCTCTCGAGTCTTACTATTGTAACAGGAAAAACATCCTTCTCTGCTTTCCCCTGCCTCTCTCCTATTGAGTTTTTATTGACTGAAAACAGCACTAAAATAATGGAGCTTTTCATCTTTTGTTGGATGAAGGCATAGACTAAATATACCTAAACAAACAAACAAACAAAACCCTCAACGCAGCAGATTGGCATGAACTTTGGAAAATGGATTAGAACAGCTGTATTTCAAGAACATTTTTGTAAGCATAGTTATTAAAGATTTCAAACTTTTGCTAATCGTGAACTCCAGAATTCAGAGAGCAGTAAAGGTAGTAGCATCCTTTCAGTGCGTGTGTTTCTGTAATTATAACTTTATACTTAAAATCCAGCCACACTAGGTAGGTAGGTGTCAGCATTGCCAGACCATTCAGAGTAGCTGTCACAAATACAGATGATTAGGAATTACCATTTAGCTGTAACTGGAACTGTTGATAGAGTATTTGACATATGATAATATTGTGGTTTTGGATTTTTTAAAGCTAATAATTTTTTCAGCACTTTTCTGATGTACAGTACAGCAGTGAAATTTTAGGTGAAAGTGCTTAGCAAAAGCACCAGAGTTTGTGTCTCAAACCCACATATATTACACGAGATATTGCCAAGACCTAATTCCTTCCTATTGTGTTGGCTGATCCAGTCTTTAAGGCATAAAAAATAATAAAAGGAGGAGAGTCACATATGGCCCAGTGGAACAGTCTGGATCTCTGGGAGGTGTTAATAGGAATGATTATCTTGCTGCTCTTAGAGGACATAACAGCCCCCGTGTTTCCTCTGTTCTGTTGCTCTAAGCTTTTGGCTTTATTGCAGAAACTGCTTTAAGATTGTCTTCCAGAGAAATTCAGGTCACAGAGATGTTTTGACATTTTTCAGTTCTGCCCTAGAGATATGCAGACACTCTTTGAGGGGTCCTGGGAATTTCTGCAACTCTTTGTCTAACAAACCCCCTATTAAATAAACAATTTGACAGTAAAAGCCAGAAGTGAAAGCAAATTGATAATTGAAGGAAAACTAGAAGACAAAAAAATTTTTCCCTCCCCATCAGAAATTTTAAACCAAAAGGAAATGCTAGAAATGTTACGAGTCATTTTAACTAGGAAATTTCACCCTTGACATAGAAAATACTAACATTCTTCAGTGATAAATTATGTTTTGGAAGCATGTGAACCAAATCAGTACTTGTTTGGTTTTATACATTTTTTGTCCTTGCTTTCTTGCAGAGGCTTCAAGCCAGGTTAAAAACAACAAATGAAATACTTCAGCTTGTTGGTAAATGTGTTGTGATAGACACAGTATAGATGATGACACAGGAGAGCTTGACACAGAGTAAAGAAGGGCTAGTGTTAACAGAAATGTATATTCTCCACTCTTCAAGCCATTGATTATGTGTGTTTCCACAAAGGAAAACAGTGTTCATTACACTTGTGTGTGTTTTGGTTTTGAACTGAAAAATTAGTAATTTCCTTTGGGTATCCAGCTAATTTGGAGGGCAAAGGAAGCCCTACTTGACTTGCCTGCCAAGGAGCTGCTTTCCAGGGCATCCAAGATTTTCCCAATGGGAGTTCCTACCAAATTAACCAGGGTATTTCCCGAAGCTATTGATAAATTAGCAATGTGTCCAGGATTACTCTAATGGAACTGGATCAGATTACTGCCTTTCTATTTTTTTTCTTTTTTCACTGAAGGTAAACACAGTTATGAGGAATAAAGGGCTAACAGTTGGAAACTAACTTTATCTGTTTGAACTGGGAGCCAGCTGCAGTGCAGGCAGGTGACCCTTACTCACAGTGTTAACCCAGAGCAAGTGCCATGTGTGCTTATGAGGTTTTGGAAGTAGCAATTGCTTCTGCTGTTGAATGCATCCTGCAGGCCAGCAAGCATTGATTTCTTAAGAGCCTGTTTACATGAATCAATACTGTGGATATAAAGAGCTGTGTTGTTATTGTTGCTGAGGTAAGAATCTTGCTGGAAAGAGAAATGCACATATTGTGAGGCAGTCTCCTCAAAGAGTCTGCGGTCTAGGCAATGAATTAAAAGTTAATTCAGAGGAAGGAGGGAGAAAGAAAAAAGTGCTGTCCTGAATTTTCTGATGAGAAGCTCCTTGTACATAACAGCTGATACCTAAGTGTAGAAATCACTGTTCTGGTAGTTGCAAGTAATAGAATATTTTTAAATTACTATGTGCGCTTCCTCTAGAAATTAATGGAGAAACAGAGAGGCACAAAAACAAGAAGCATTTGCCAGTCTTTGCTGACAATACAAAACCTATCTAGTCTCCCTAGGTGTCTAAGCTTAGACTTGGAGAATTATCTCCAGGGAATGCAAAATGGGTTAAACCTTAGTCTTGCTAATCCTGCTTGCATTAACCTTGATTGTCCCAAGTAGCTCAAGCCCCTGCTTTCTGGTTCAGCGTTTCAATCACTTTTTGGTTAGGGAGCAAAATATCAAGTCCTTCTATCGGAAGGACAAGAAGAACTCCTCCCATTATCCTGTGATGGCATATTTACTCCATATTTCTCCTTTCTGTCTCAGTGAGTGAAACCTGGATTGTGCTTTTATGAAAACTGAGTGTCAGTAATATAAAAAAAATAAAGAAAAGCTGGACTGGAAATAAGTTTTAACAACACAGAGGAGTTGAAGAGAATTCCTTTCCCAAGTTGCCTTTTAAGTTAGTGGCTGGCTGAGCATGGAACTGTAGACAACCTTGTCATATTCAATAAGGAAATCTGTTGAAATAAACATTATCTTCCTGTGAATGCTGAAACAGAAAAAGTAAAATGGAGTAAGTCCCAGAGCCACAAGTCTTTCCTGTCTGATGACAGGTTACATTTTTAAGTCCAGTTTTGTGTAGCACTCATGTAATTTTTCTTCCTGGCATTTTCACAGTAATGTCTGTAAGAAGGAGGAAGATGTTAAGGAGAAGAGTTAAAGCTTGCTGTCTGGTTCCATGAGAGGTCCCAGGCTGCTTGAGGTTTTTCTTCACTTG
The DNA here is from genome assembly GCF_036169615.1 of Heliangelus exortis. Lineage (NCBI taxonomy): Eukaryota > Metazoa > Chordata > Aves > Apodiformes > Trochilidae > Heliangelus > Heliangelus exortis. The sequence continues at coordinate 50,917,521 of NC_092423.1, read as the reverse complement.
GATAATGCCAAATAAATCTTTGCAATTTTAAAACCTTAAATATACTTTCTGCTGTTTATCTGTAGGTTGCAGTCCTCCAGCATAAGGACAAGATGTTTTAATGACTGCGCTGCTGATGGTTATAACCATAAGCAAAGGGGGACTGCTAAAGCTCTCTAAAGTGCTGGTGGTGCACGAGTGCTTTTTGTAGCATGTGTTGATATTGTCAGGCTCACTATTGCATGCTCCATGTACAAAGGCAAGCCTGTATATCATTAGGTAGAAAACCCATTTGTTGGCAGCTGGTTTAAAATTGTTGAGTTTCTGTCTTTTGAAGTTTCAGGTCTTGCATCTGAAAACATATCCATGCAGTCCCAGCATCTGAAAATATAAATTGCTGGTAATATTTGATGTAGGATTTTTTTTTTCCATCAGCAATTCATGCTGCTGGTGGTTGCCACCATTAATAATAGGTTTGTAGAGGAATTTTATGGACTTAATTTAGATTTATTTTAGCCCTTTGTATTAGTCATTCCCCCTCCAGTCTCTTAATTTCAGTGAATGCTATACACACACTCAAATGCACATATTTTGGCACCATATTTAAAGGCATAACTAAATTGCTGGAGGAAACTATTCATTCCAGGGACTGTATTATACAGAAACTTGCTGACCTTCCTGCCTCCTTTGCTTTAATTGCTTCTTTAAATGACTGTTCCAAAACATTTTGTTTAGGCAGTTGGAGCTGATTCTCCCACCCCCAGTCTAGAGCGTCTCTGTGATTGTGACAGAATCTGGCTTTGCCTGGGAGCCCTGTCACTTCCAGAAGAAACTGGTGCATCCACCTTGTCCTGGGATGGCTGTGAGGGGAGGCAGGAGCATAAACCACAGTCCAGCGTGGCACAGTTGTCTCTAGGGATGGGAAACAGGACCTGAAGCAGCTCAGAAAGAGCCCATAAACATCTTGCTAACGTCAGCATGATAAACTGAGGTTCTTTCAGGGAAGATGAACTTGGCTTTCATTTAAGATTTCATTGTTATGTAGGAAAGAGTGCCTGGCCATGAAGTTCTTTCCTAAGTTAGGAGCTTAAAAAACATCCAAAGTGGAAGCAAAATCACGATGCTTTTGCTTTACAGGAACCATCTGAATCACCATTAAAAAGCTTGGTTAGAGTTGACAGTAAAGATCAGGGCCATCCGCACATGCTAAAAAATACACTGTGTTCTATTCATTAAATCACCCCATGGCAACAAATGAAATTTGTCAATTTACTCAGTTATAGTAATTTTCCAGCACTCTCTCCCCCCAGAACTCCTGACCTGTCAATATAATCTGGCATTCTGATGAATATTTCGTGTCAATTGAAAGTGTTGCTACTTTATGAACTGCCCATATTGTGAACAGCCTATTTTCTTGGCTGAATATGTGAAAATCCATTTTTGAATAAGACAACTAATCTTCTTTTTATAAAACTGAATTACAGATAAAGAAATCTTATGAAGTGAATTGTGCATAGACTTTAATTCTTCTCAGATTCACAAAGGAAGAAGGAGGTTTGGTATCACAGGAGTTTTCCTGGAGTACAGAAAAAACACACAGTGGACTTTTTGTAAGCTTTCCAGGCATAGAATTCCCTGGAGGAGAAACTACTGAGTGAGAAAGGAGAGTCTACAAAATTTAATCTTATTACATTTTTAAAAATTAATTTAAATTTTTTATTCTTTTTTAGATTTTTTTTTTTAAGGAGCATAAGTATTACATCCTTTCACCATTTCCCACTGGTGAAGCTATTTCTGCCAAAAAAAATGAGTGAGGAAATTCAGGAAAGAAATGATTAATTCTTTTAACATATATGTCTCTTTAAAATGTTGCATATTGATTTATATGCTAACCATTTTCTTTTATGAATAACATGCAAGATTTGTGGTTTATGTACATTTAATAAATGTAAATTTAGAAACTAGAAAGGAAGAGTTAAAAACAATGGTATCTGTGTGTATAAACTCTCTCTGACTCCCATTGGATGGAAGAAGGTTTTACCCCCTCATTCATGTATCAGAGAGAGAAAATAAGCACCTTTCATTGGATTTCTCTCCTGACTTTCAAAGAACATCCCTCCAGTCTTGTGCGAGGTACTGGATAGTATCAAAAGTATCAGTGAACTATTCCTTGAGGGTAAGGGAGCTCTGAGAATCTCTTGGAAACAGAGGACATCTGCCTAGCTTAAAATACACCACCACTACCCCCTTCCCAAGAAGGTTTTGTTGTTTGTTTTGTTTTTATGAGGGTGACTCACTCAGTCTTGAAATGTCTACAATAGATGGGAAAAATCCCTCTCTTGGAGGTCATACCTTCTCTCCACTGTCTCTAAGGCAAGCTTAGAACTTAGAGCTGCTCATTTTAGATACCTTTCCATTGCATTCAAAAATCTGCTATGGTGAAATATCCCACCTGAGTTGTTGGAGCCATATGGGTGATGTTTTTATCTGCTCAGTCTTCAGAATGTTTTATCTTAACATCAGCACAGCCCATGAGGAAGGTCCAACAGTTGAGTAAGAGAAACCATGGGACTGTATTTTATGCACCATAGGAAAGGCTGTAGAAGAGATCTCTTTGCTGCCTCATGTGTTAAATATTTCAGAGTTCATCACAGGGAGAGGAAATGTACCTGTTAGTGACTCTTCTGGATTTCAGCTGTAAAAAGCTGATATGTAAGGGGCACTTGAATGTTAGTGGTAAACAGGTTTCTGTGTAAGTTTGTGTTCATTCATTCTTAGGCCTCAACCTTTTATGGAATGCACAGTTAAATCATATAAGTGATCAGTCTTTCTTTTCACTGTGTACATGTGGTGGTGCCACCCTCTGTCTAGGAAGGAAGCTGCTGTCTTATAAGGCAGGAACTTTTAATTTAGAAGATGTTTGCTTTTCATACTACACTGGGCAGGCAGCACTAAATCTTGAGAGCAGCACATCTGGAGATTGCGGCTAAGTACCTGCTAAGTAAATTTTGCAAGATTACATTGATCAAACCCCTTTAATGGGTTATTGAGTTAAGCTGCAGGGTTAAGTGCATCAGAAAAACATCTGTAGGTGTTTCAATCAGGTTAGCACAGATTTATGCTAAAAGTGCATCTGGTGGGCCTTTTTTGGCTGGAGGAGCAGGAGCCAGAGGAATAGTGGGCTACTCCTCTGTCCTGATGTAAGGCTTTAGCATCTCCACTAAGCTGTTTAAATCTCATTTCTCATGACCTTGTAAATTTACCTGCTGAATCTGTGGAGTACTGGTTTATCTTAACAGCATCACTGTTTAAATCAGCAGTTTAAATCAGCAGTTTAAATCAGCAGTTTAAATCAGCAGTTTAAATCAGCAGTTTAAATCAGCAGTTTAAACTTTTCAAGGCTTGTGTAAAATGGGTTAATTAAAAAAATCCTTTTCTGTTGTCTCAGTGGTTCTTAAATTTATTGCCAGAATCAACAAAACTGCTCTGATTCAAACATATTTCATTATCTGTGAATATTAAACTTTTTTGGCATTTGGAGCAAGTACTCAGATAACATATTTACATAACTTACTTGTCTGCTGTTGAAAGTCTGACCTTGTCTGGAATTTCTTGTGAGTAGTCTTTTTTTTCTCTCAGCGTGTGTGACATGTTAAATTAACCATGCCTATCAATTCATCTCTGTTCACCTACTATAGGGTGAATTAGTATCTCTGAATCAGTACACAACATCTACATTTTTTCCTATTACTAGGGTGAGTGTGCTATGGTTAGCAACAAAGATAAACAAAAGTGGATCTGTTATTTATTATCCAATTTGCAAACTTGAGCCATTGATTAGACATGCATACATAAATAAAACAGTAAAAAAACTAGTAAGAAATAAGAAATATGTAAAAACTTTCTGGCAGCAATTTTCAAGAAGTCTATGGCCAAACTGTCCTCTGGAGCCAGCATATCCCAGGGCTGATGAGAAAGGCATCGTTTTCAGAGTTGAACAACATTAACAGTTCTGTGAAACAGCTGACCTGTGTTCAGACCTTGAGCATGTTTCCTGCAGCTGAAGTTGCTGTTTCAAATATCTTGTGTCTTACAACATTTTCTGTGAAATTGCCCTCGTGTTCCTTCAGTGTTGGGACCTCTGTTTGGTTCCACCACACACAGAGTCCACCTTCAGGTTTTCCTTGTGTCAGCTTAATGTTGCTGGCTTCCAGGTTCTTGCTAGTAACTGGTGATCATTTGGATCAAGAGGGGGATCAGGCTTATTGGAATACCCGGTAATATTTTAAAGTTTTAATACCTTTATGAATTCCTTTGTATCAGAAGGGAGTCTAGTGCTGTCTGTAAGATACACATTTGCTTGCCTGTTCATCTTGCAAAATGCCAATCATTAAATAAGGGATTAGCACTCAAATTATATGCAGGAATGAAGCAAGGAGATTGTACTTAGTGCTTCATTGGAAGCAACAGCTAGTTTCCTCAAGATATTTAGTCTCATTCTTCTGAAAGACTCCTATCATACTTAATCCAATTCCAACTGATAATTTCCACTTCCCTATGCTTGGTGCTCAGCTGATTTTTCCAGCCCTATGTTTAGAAATTGTGTTTCATTTCCCTCTCTCAGGTTGGCATCTTGTGCAGGATATGAGGATTTAAAACAAATGAAGGGTCTCGCCTTTGGTGCATATTAAATAGGTTAAGTCTAAAAGGTGCCACTGGCTTTCGGTCCACTGGCGTAGTATGTTACAGGCATTATGGTCTGAATGCTTTAAATTTTTGCTAAAGACCCCGAAAGTTTGCTAGAAATTGCCATGATCTGAGAGTAGCTGCAGGTGACCATAAATGATAAATAATGTCACGGATATCCTGAAGGTGGGGAACAAAGGTGATGGTTAAAAGGAGATAAGCTGATGTAGCAAGTATATTCTTTCTCCTAGAAACACCAAATCCCCAAAGCCCATGGCTGACCTAGATTAGAAATGGAAGAATGGAAACGTGGTGATTGTCTCCCTTGCACTGGTACCACCTTGTTGGATTGCCAAGCTCAGCCCAAGTCTCCTGATCTAATAGGAGGTCTCCTTGCCCATGAAGGGGGATTGGAACTGGATGATCTTTAAGGTCCCTTCCAATTGTAACCATTTTATGACTTTATGATTCTCATAAATCTTGGCATGTGCAGGAAAAGTCAGAGAAGATGATCGCTGTGTACATAATAAATCCAACATGGTATTCCTATTCAGCTCCATTAAATATCCTGCAGGATTTTAGGATATAGCATGGTATATTGTACACTCTGGAATGTCCTCCTCCACTTCTTGGGGGGGGGGAGGATATAATCTGATAGGGTTGAAATTTATTGCTGCTTTACGGGTATGCCCCTGCTCTGTGAGGCTTTTCAAATATTCAGAGTCCACTAAGTCATCCTGTGGGAATTTCTTCCTTGCTGCAGACACAGCATTTTAAAAGCATGAAGTAATGCTTTCTCCAGTGGTTACATCTTGTCTCTGAGAAGCTTAGTGGTTTGTGCTGACGACAAAATGTTGGCAGAGTAATCCATTGTATAGGCTGTTCTAATTAAGCATTTTCTGTCAAGTGTCTTTATGGGCTCTTTAAGGGGAAAACAACTTCCAGAAAATTAACAAAGCCTGAGACTAAGTTGTGTCTTCAGTTATGTTCAAGAAAGCAGGTGAGATCTGCATGCAGGCTATGCTTGATTTAATCACTGAGAAAACTGGAAAAAACATACACATGATGAATTGATGTTAGGTGTTTTGCAGGCTGTGACAAGGTGTTCCTACAGAATGGGAACACCCCTACGCTGAGATGGTCTGCTAAAAAGAAACCATTGTCAGTAAAAACCTGTGTGGGAAAATTTTACTTCTGTTCTTGAAGTTTGAATTTTACTTCTGTTCTTGGACTTGACTCATATGACAGCTGACAACATTATTCAAGATGGTCAAAATGTGCTTCAGTCAAATTAGAACACTGCTAGATCATAATAAATATTTTTTTGTGTGTGTGAAAGTTTGTAAAAAAATGTTAGGGTTTCAGAAGTGTTTGCTTATGTAGAAATATAACCATTCTTGTACACAAGAAACAATATGAATTCCAGGAGACCTTCGCATATGAGTTAATGTAATATCCACACTCATGGGTGGAAAATGGAGAACTTGTTCTTAGCAAGCATGCATAATGTGTATTTTTTGCATCTTTGGAATCATCAGCCTTTACAGAAGTTCTGCTGGGCTGAGGACCAAAGTGAGCCTTAAAGTGCCTCTTTACTAGCACCTTAGTTCTGCCAGAAGTGAAATTTTAAAGATTCCTTTTTACTTGTCTTTCACAAGAAACACAAAGAAGCACTTGTGGAGTGCACTTAACACTCATTTGTGGCTGCAGTACATTCAGGCCACAGGATCAGACTTGGAGCAAGTTAGAAAAGTAATGTGGACATCACGTGCTGGATACCATGTAGTTAGCCTGGTTCACCTTTTTGTTTGGCTAATGTAGACTTTGACTGCATTGGTCTGAGTTCAGATTTTAGGTAACTTCCAGTACTTTAACTGTTATTGCACCAGACCACAAATGATTTTATGCAAGACTTAGGAGGTAAGTAGTACCTTTTGGAACACAAAATTAAACTAAGCTTACTCTCACTGGAACTTCCTCTCGCTGGAAATCTGCAGAGCTGTTCCTGCTTGGTATTAGATCAGGATTTTTATTTCCTGAGCTGCAGTACCAATACAGGATTTGAGAGCTTCCTTTTCTGTCTGTGTTATGCCTGCCCCAGTTTTATTGCTGTTTGTACAAAGGTGATGCACATCTTTTTCCACATCCTCTGCGCTGCTTTGAAAACCCCTTTCTGCTGTTTCTGTGAGGTGTTAGGCCCCTGGTCCTGGGCAGATCACTTTGAGGGAAGTCCTTGTCTGTTTATTGGCTGCTGAGACAGCATGGAAATTTCTGAAAAGCTCTAGTGTGTCACCTAAAACTGGAAGACTTTGAAGATCCCACCTACCCTATTTCAAAGACCTGCAGTTCTTTCATCTATAAATCATAAGCATTTGCTCATAGAAAGCCCTTAAACTTTGACAGAAAATTTCTTCTCTGTGTACCAGATTATAAGGTAGGTCACAAGGAGATAAACAGGTGGCTGGGGCAGTACCATGTTTAGACAAGGAGAGGTTCACACCTGAGGCCAGATCCTGATTTGTATTTCAGGGATGCAGTTCAGTCTCAGGACAATGCAGGCTTTGTGCTAAGATTTTATTTAGCAGGTTTATTTCCTAGAACTGAATTTTTAATGGAAAAGTTTAATGAAAAATTGACTTAGTTTTATCTGTTTGACTGAACCTTCCCTTTATGCATGCAAAATCTGAGGAAAATAAGAGATGATGTAAAATTTAAGTGTCTGACTTTCACCCTAATAAAACAAACAACAGCAAAGGGGCAACTGTGGCCAGTCCTTTGACAAGGCTGGATTTCCTTCTACCTCAGTATGATCCACCCATTTCAAAGTTGTTGTTTTGGGTTTTTTTTTTAACTTTTCTCATAGTTCTGTGTCTCTGCTGTTTGTATGAGTGTTAAAAGAAAGTGTTTCTCAGCATCTTTCCATCCATTCCTGCCTAGTGACTGTCAGCATATGCTGAGTGACCACAGATGCACAGATAAATATGACCTAATTTTTTGCCTGGTTGAATTCCTGCCATCAAATTCTGCAGGCCAGGTAGTAGTGTCTGTCTTCTTCTAGAAAGGGACATCCACCTCTGACTACTAAAACAAGCTGTAGGTGACCTGCTCATTTCTTCCAGAGCAGCACAGGTGACAAGAGGTGCTCAGTCCTTGTGCATGTCCCTCCTAATGTGGGCCAGGACACTGAATTTAGTAGCCACCTCATCTGGGGTTGCTGTATATAGTAGGCAGAAAGGAAAAGGTATTTCCACATTCAGACTTAGTCCTCTGGAGATGCGTTTCTCTGTTTCAGCTAGTGTTTTTAAAAGGATGAGATGCAGCCAGGCTTCAGTTTAAGAAAAGATAATAGTTTAGAGAAGACCAGATTTATATTGCTTGTTGCCAGATGAATTCTTTTAGCCTTGTGAGACATTTCTGCGTTGGTTTGTTCTTAGATCATACAGGATATAAAACAGAACTATTGGGAGAGTATGCCAAAAGCTGGGAAAGTGCAGAAGCTGATACTGTCCTTTCTGTATCTCTTACATGAATCTAATGACATCTGTCCAAGTGTCTGGTAATTCAGACTTTCAGGAGAAAAAGCACAAGTACTGACTAGACTTTGACTCTTTGCTGTTCTCAATTTAACATAAGCCTTCTGGTTGATCTGGATCTAATTTTCATATAAAAGTTCAAAGAAAATAAATGTTGGTGGGCTTTGTGAATCTCCTACCTACAATAATGAAAACTCATTCCAGGTGATCTGGACAAATGGAGAACATCGCAGTCTTAACTTTCATTTGATCCTAAGGAGACTATAAACCTGTGCCTGTATCTGTTGGGAATGTGAGGACAGGTTATGTAAAGACAGATTATGAATACCCACTTCAAAGAACAGATTAAGAAGAGCTTCTGGGCCTGTGAAGCAGAAAAGGTGTAGACATCACTTGTCTGGAGAACAGCATTTAAGATCTAGAGAGACCTTTGGGTTTTGTTTCTTTTTTCTTAAATACTTCGGCTAACTCAGTTATAAACTGTTTTATTCAGGATCAGACTCAGAACACACAGTAATTTCATATCTAAATTTCATATCTAAAACACCTTTTTTTCCTCCCTTAATCAAGGATTTGGGATTTCAGTAAAGTACAGGTTTTCATTATCTCAGAGTAAAAGATGTGTGGAGTTCAGCAGCAGGATGTGTAAGAATGTCACATGGTGGTTTGGGGGAAAATCTCCATCTCTCTCACAGATTTTAAGGATGGCAGCAGAAGGAATATGCTGATACTTGGTTGTCAAAATTTGTATTAAATTCCAGTAGAGTTTCTTCAGAATATTCATGAGCTGCAAAAAGTGAGAAGTGTTTTCTAGTGCAAGGTTTCACTTGCTTCAAGCATCTACTAGAAGCACAAACAAATAAGCTAATGATACAAAAACTATTTTGCACCATGTATGGTGAAGGTAAAAAAGACACATGTAGTGTCCAGGCTTGTGCATTTACATGAAGATTTCATTTATCTCTCCCAGTTATAATATCAACTGGGAAACAGTCAAGTTGGCTGACGCACCAACTAATAGTTACGAAATAAAGGTAATGCACAGGGTAACATTATTAAACTAAAATTCTATGTGATGTTTTATATCTTTTTCTCCTCTCTCTCTCCTCTATCTCCAGAAATGTAGAACCTAGACACCTACATGTGAGCTAGGTTAGATGCATTTGTATCCTGTCTAGTCAAGAGAGACAAGTGGTTCCAGAGAATGGCTTGTCTTACCTTAGATACTTACATTGGGATTATTTCACTTCCAAAGTGCTTATTTCTCTGTTTTGATTATTAATGGGAGTCCAGACATCCAGGTCAGATGTAGGTGTATTTTTGTGGACAGCCTAATTGCATCTTCTTGTGTCATTTAATTAATTTCAGAATAATAATTGCAATTTGTAATTGTGCTTGCAGGTTGGTCAGGACAAAGGAAGCTGTTCTTTTCACAGAAACCTCAGCCCTTGTGTTGTTCCTCAAGAGAATGAAAATATTTTCCACACAATATTTGCATTTTTCACAAAGTCTGGCAGAAAAGTATTGGTAAGGCAGTCCGCTTAAGGCAAACATGTACATACAGTGTATATTAAAAAGATTTTGCGTGGCTAAGCATGACTAAATGCATGAAATAGTTCATTACAGAGCAACTGTTTGCTGCATGTGTACTAACACTGGTATTGTGCTGTGGGGATATTTACTGATTTAATTTATCTGGTTTTTAATGGAAATAGGAAGTCTTAGGAAGTGCTGTTGAGAGGGACTTAGAGCAGCACACAGTTTATTGCCTGTGTGTTTGCTCCCATGTTTTGTCCAAGGCACATGAGGCAGCAGAGCCTTGTACCATGCTGGGTGCTCGACTCATGCAGAGAGCTGGCGTGCAGCAGTGGCCTCTCTCCTCCCAGCCCCGGGTACTTGTCTGGCTCCCAGGCTCTGTAGAGGGCTGAATTTTACCTGCCTTGAATTCACAGAGCTCTCTCTCTATCCAGCTGTCTTCAGGTCTTGAAAGTTGCCACTATTTCATTGCAGGAGTGCTGTGTTTTAGCAGTTGACGATGCAACTGAGTCAGCTGGCATGTTTACTGTCACACTATTTGTCACTGAATTTTTTCTTCCTTTACCTAACAGCTTTTTCCATATGTCCTGTAGGACTGTGAAAGACCAGGCAGATCCTGCTTAGTTATACGATGCAACTTAAGCTCACTAGCCAAAGCAGAGTCCTGTGATATAAGTATCTACACACTGCTGAACACTGAGATACTGAAGAAGGTACGTGCTTGTTTTGTAATTTGTCTTAAATGCCAATTTAACTATGCTTATGTCTGCCAATGGACTCAAAACTTGCATTTCTTCCTCTTTACTAGTGTGTTGCAAAAAAAATCATGGTGTCAAAGAAAACAGATCTATTTATCACAGCGTGTACGGAGGTGTTAATCCCAGTTCTTACCCATTACCCATTAAGACAGAAATAAATTAGGTTCAGAAATTTATACATTGAGAGACAACAAATGAGGCGCTTAATTGTATGCATGGTGTTAAGCCTAGAGACTTCTGAAAGTCAAATTGATTTCTGAGAGTTTTCATTCTGAAAAATGAAAAGTAGAATAAGTGCATGTAAACTGTGACGAGTGATCGTTCATCTGTGTAAACAGAGACATGGCAGTTTTTTTGTAATTTTTAAATCAAATTATTATTATTCTGTGAAGATACATCAAGACCATATTAATGCTGAGCTTGACATTTGTGACAAGAAACAAATGGTTGAAAGTTAATTCCTTTCTTCTCTGAAGCCACTGAAAAAGACAGAAAACCTTTCTGAGTTTCTAGTTTTCTAAATTTACTGTGTTTTGCCCTGTTTTCTTTTTCAAAAATGCTGACTGTGTAGTTGTGGCAAGATGCTGTAAGATTATGAGGGTATAAAATAATCAGAGTGAAAGCAGGTAAACCTACTAAAATAGATGTGTTAGCTGCCAGATAAAAATATTGGGCAGAATCCTTATAAGAAAGCAGTCCCTAAAGCAGTTGGTAGCCCTGAGCTTTTCTAGCTGAAACCAACCAGTCTGCTTGTGTTTGTTCTTGTCAGAAAACAGAAAATGTAGGCAAGGCCAGAAGTTTCAGGTATCTGTTACATGCTTATACAAACGGTAAAATATATAAGAAGTCACTGTGTACACAAAATGTGCTTCTGGAAAATTCAGTCCTGACAGTAGCCAGGATTCATCCCATTTGCTGGACTCTTTCCAAGATGACCATTAGCAACACTTCCATAGAAGACACACAAGATTTACACGTGTCTTTGGATCAGTGTCACCAATATATGCCACTTCCTACTTAATCACCTACCCTCCCCAAGGTGAACAGCATACAAATTACTAACCTGAGCTGAAATGGCATCGTAGTGGAATTTGCACTGTGTAAAATACAGGAGAAATAGGGGAAGTATTTCAGGGAAATGTTTAAGATATTTGCAGTGTGAGATTTAAATAATTAAGACATTTTTGCCTTGGGATATACTAGAGTTTATCCCAGGTTTTGTGTATCTTTTTTTCTGTTCACTTGGAAAAAAAATAGGAACTTTTCTTTGGTGGTTAATACTGACACTGGCTTTGTTGGTTGTTCTCTTTTGAGGTTCATGTGGGAAACATTAACAGGCCAAAATGAGTTTAAAACTGTTTCAAGTTCAACATACCTGATTGTATTTTAATCTGAGATAATGTGCTTGGCTATTGTCTGTCTTAAGCATAAGGTATATATTTTCAAACTAGATTTTTAACTAGGGTAGTACCTAACTATAGACCCAACCTCCACTAAAACATTGTTTAGATGTCTTTGTTGCACTGGCAAATGTTTGAATGTTTGATGTGTTATAGAGAGTTTTTGTTTTTGTTTGGTTGGTTTGGTTTTGTGTTTCTTTTTAACCTTAAATTCAATTCTTCCTTATTTAACTTCTCAGGACAGTTCATCAGTCATCCAGTTTGTCACAAGGGCAAGGGTTCGGGTGGACCCTGACCTCAGAGTTGTGGAGGTGCCTAAAGGGAGCCCTGAAGAAAAACCAGTAAGTAAATAAACCTGAAGAGAAAGTTTTCCTGATCCCAGTGGCGTGGAGATTAGTCAGAGCTCTATACAAACTGGAATTTGTGGCTGGGCTTGAGCTGGGCTACCCCATGGGAGTGCCAAGACTTGGTCTGGCTAGACTAGCAGTCCTGGGAACTGTGCATCTGTGGTTTTACTCTCTGTGGTAACCATGCTGTCACAGTGAGAGAGCTTATGTGGAGTAGGAGGATCTGTTTTGTAGTAGCCAAAATTGTAATACCCCTGAAATAATGCCAAAATTGGGTTTAGCTTCCTGTTCTAGGGTTAACATCTGCTTTAATCTAACTCAGGTCTTCCTTGAAAATCTAGCAGAGACTTGAAACCCCAGCAAAGTCTTTTCAGATGTCACAGTAGGAAATATTTAGAAGTGGTAGTAATATTCTGGGAGCTATGTAAATCTGCGAGGAGGTCTAAACTTTCAGAGATTCATATAACTGTTCTATTGTGCTGAGCTAATGGAATTCATCTTTGACCTGATACTGCATTTTGTGCTGATCTGCATGAGTCTGGATTGAAAACTGGAGGGGAAATACTAAAGTTCAAGGTGAATTAACTACATAATTCTGGCTCTAAGTAAAACTGTACAGCCATGTTTATAATATACTGAAGTAGGAGGAGGTGATGGCTTTGGTCTGCTACTATCAAGTTGCCTAATAGTTATGCATGAAAGTGGAACAGGGGGCTCCACCCAAATTAAGTTTTCTTTTTGCCTACTGAAATTTTAAGGTTTCATTTCTTCTTTCTCATGTGAGGATTGGAAGTAATCTCTTGCTGTGTATTTTTGGAACATGATCTAGATCCTTTCAGTTACCTTTTCTCCCCAATGACTGTCAACACCACCAGCCCAGACAACCATTCTGTCAGCTCAATTTCAGTGAGTACTAATGAGATTTGAGGAATTCAGTGCCCTTCTGGACGGCACTGAAACCCCAAATTATGGGGTCTCTGTCTCAGAGATACTGGATTTAAAACGCTACTGGCAAAGGAAGAAGTGAGCCACCATCTACTTCCTACCTTCAGTCTGAAAGTGGAGAGACCACTACAGTAACCACCTTCTCCATCGTGCCTGCAACCCTAGACTTAAGGTTCTATATAAGACCCATGAGAAAAAGAAATTCTTTTATATGACAGGACCCCATTTTTTTTCCCTTCTGTTTTATTTTCTTTGTCAGGTTTCTGGACCATTCTAAAGACCACTGAAAAATAGGCTTGGCAGCTGAAATGAAAAACATAGCTAGCCTTCCCTGGGAATGTGCTTTTTAAGTGACTTTTAGGCCTGACTGTTAATATATTGTTTGATCTCTCTTCAGCTCTGTTGCTTGCACAGAGCAAATCTTGCAATTTTGTGACAAAATTTCATTAATGATTGAAATAACAACTGCTTGTGATACCCATGCCCCAACTGAAATGGAAGAAGCCAGGATCTCTCTGCCAAATATTTAGATCTGTAAAGGGTTTTATAATCTTAGAATGATAGGCACAATATAAAACATGTGGGATTACTATTATTAAATGTTTAAAATAAGGAATGCTTTTATCTAGGAATGTAAGCTCTGCTGTATTTCATTGTTATCTAATGCTTTGATTAAAAAAGAAAACAAAAAAACCCCAAACAACCAGCACTCTCCTTTTCCTGTTCTCAGAAAGCCTTTCATCAAGCCTTGAGTTGCAGCAGTTATTAAGTGCACTGTGTGTCTTGGGAAGCTACATTAGTCTTCAAACAAAAGCTTCCCCCAAGTTTCTGGGAAGCCCTAGCTGTAAAGGAGCATGCTTGACATGTTGTAGCCATGTAACATAAATTTGTAACTTCAAGGCTTCTCTAATGTCAATGCCACTTGCTGTCTCCTTTGTGCTATTTCTATATGTCTGTTAGCTTCATCATTGCTGTATATTTTGCATAAGGTCATGTTCAGGGAAAAATTTAAGACATGTGGTTTGACTCAAGGTATTAGTTTTTCCCTCTTTTCTTTCCTTTTTTCAGAAGGGAATAGTACTTGTTTCAGGCCACAGCTTTTTTGCTGGAAGTACAGACAGGAGAGATAAAATGTCTCTGTTCATACTCCTCCCTTCCTTTTCAAAGCTCATCCTGTATTCTTTTCACTGACCATGGGCTGCTGTACTGTATCCGTTTGGATAGCAGCTCCTTCTGAACAGTTGTGCATGGGCTTCCTGTGAGTCTGTTTATGAAAATGTTCCCTAGCAATTAAAAACAGTCTCTTAAGACACTTTATCATGGTAAATGTGAAAAGGCCTCTGCTTTCTATAGCTAAATGTAGACTTATTACTACATTTAGATGTTTCTTAAGAACTAGCTGCCCTTACTTGACTGGAAACTTTTAGCATATAGTGTACAATATCAGAGTGCAAAGTATCTGTAAAGAAGACACAAGGATAAGGAAGACTTAATATTTGTGGTACTAATGTAAGAAGTACCAGTGGTGGCAGGACCACCCATATGAATTGCAGTGTGTCAGAATTTATAGCAGATCATTTGTAAGGACCATGCAAAAGCTTATGTAAGTATCTGTAAGTTTTGGGTAGCAGGCTGTATTGGAAATGAACCCATTTTTGAAAAAAATGCAGTTGTACATTTTTCATAAATAATTTCTCTGCTTTTGGATATGGTTTTATGTGATTTGAAATTATGTATTTTCTGTCTCCTGTTGCAATAGGCTGTTTGAATTCTTATGTTGGGCAAATCACATGTAAGTGAGCAGGGTTTGGATTTGGCACTGTAATGGCAGTTGTATTAACATGAGGATGTACTGGCTAAAATAGATGGTGTGGTATTTTCAGAAAGCAAACTTTCTTTTCTTGAGCAGGTGGGTTTCCATGAAGGTTTGGCTCCCTTTTTCTCTGCATGTGAGGCAAAACCAAGAATAAGCTCCATGAGGCCACAGTGGTCAAATACCAGAGCTGAGGATTTGCCTCCTGTGCTTGCTGCTCATGTAGAGGAACAGCAGTGCTCTTATGGAGCAAAAGGACTTCCCTTTGTGAGTGCCAGTGTGGAGGGAAGAATAGGCTGGATTTCACTGTGTCAAAACCAGGCCAATTCCCCTGAATCTCCCTGTCTTGAAAGTGAGGGAATGCATAGCTGAGTAGATGAAAGGATAAACCTAGATAAACCATATGCAGCTCCTACAATGAAGTGCCCTGTAAAGCTGAAGGCTATCATATATATAGCTGTCTGGTGCTGCCAGCTCAGCATGGGTTTGCTTTATCAAGTCTTTGAGCCTCTCCCTTCTGGCCAGAGTTCCCTGTTCTCTCAGTTTCAGCTCAGTCACCTCAGGTTTAACTCTGCACAGGCAAATATTTGCCCACATGTTATTTCTTTTACCTCAGAATTTAGGCATGTTTATGTCTGTGATCATAAACAATTATATTCTTGGGATAAGTTTATGGTTGTGAGGACCTAGAAGGTTTTTTTGAGGGTTATTTATATGAGCTTGAAAGGGATAAGGGCATGAACATGTGCAACATACCTGCTCTTCTCCAAGCCACAGAGCCAAGAATAGGTTTGGTTTTTTTTGTAATACTTTTATTCTGATTCAAGGCTTATAGAAGACACTGGATAGATAAGAAGCTGTTGCTCTCTACTCTTACAGTTTGAGCTGTGACTGCAAAAGCTACAGCCAAGCTATTCCAGCCAGTGTGCCTCAAACGTAAAATGTGGGGTTCTTGCTGTGGGGTGATGTATGATTTAATCTCTGCAGCTCTTCTGGCTCTGTCTTCTGGCAGTATGAAGGACATATAAGTCTATTGTTATGGAAGTTGTGTTATGTTAACATTTACTCTGAGCAGTGAAGACACCATCTCATTTTTCATCGAGGGACTGCTTGAAAGGTCTCTTCATTAAAGCTGGCAATACTTAAAATTTTAGGGAGATTATTTTGTCTTTTAGAGTCAGAAAGAAAAATAACATTAATGCCTTATCATCTAAGAAACAGTCATCTGACTTGTTTCTGCAAGATGGATGCTAACCATAGGCTCTGTGAGAAATGGACTGCCACATCAGATCATCTTTCCAAGCTGGCTCAGAAATATGATGAAGGCACAAGATTTGTGTTTGATCTCTCTGTCTGGTATTTCCCTTACACTTGTCTTGACTATGACGGAAACTATGCTGCTTAGGAAACTTACTCTGTTCAGCAAGAAGTCTAGCAAAGGTTTTGTATTAATTTCTGAAATGCTAAAATTTTTCTTTTCCTCTGGTGAAGAACTGGTCTGTGTTTGAGAGCTATTTTGAGCATTGTGATAATAGTTATGGGAATATATTTGGATAATGCTATCTATGTATAGCTTAGTTCCTGGCCATTTCTTATGTTTTCATGTCTCATTGTCATCAAATGCCTGATAATATCTCATCAATAGAAAAAACATGGTGTGTGTAAATCAGCTGTGTTCAAATTCCTCCTCCAGAAAAGCTGTGATCTTAATCAATGTTAGCCTAGGAAACTGAGACAATAATCTTTATTTATTTATGGGAACATGGTGACAAAATATAGCTCTACTCCCTTCTTTCTCTCATTTCTCCCTACAGTATTGTGGGTGTTTGCCAAAGCTGGACATGTTTATGGAAACACAAATGTTCATTAGTGGGATCTTGGAATACTGTCCTGTCCCATTTCCCACTTGTTGTTGCCTTCACTGGCTAAGGGTCCCCATGGCTCTTCAATCCCTCTCCCAGTGCTGCCATCACCTCCCTGTTGCAGTCTTTTCCTGAAAGACTAACTTTAACATCCATATGTTTATCATGTTCCCTTTGCTTTGTCCCATTTGTAAATGACACTGTTTGAAATGGTGTCATCAGTGAACGGAGGTTTTTCATGGGTTCTCCATGGGCCTCCCAAAGTTGAGCATCATGGTGTTGCATAATTGTATCTGACTCTTATTCTGCTTTTTTACCCACTTTTAACTACCATTTTTGTCTGTTTTGTTTAAAAGATTGATTTAACAAATTATATCTACAAAAGGATTTTGAAATTTTTAAGCCATGATGATAAAAGTGGTTTGTGAAGGAGAGAGGAAAACTATTTGGCTTTCCAAAACAAACCAAAACAAAGCCAGACAAAGCAAGTGTATTACTTTAAAAATAAATAAATAAATAAATTCCCTGCCACCTCTCTGCATTTAAATTGCAAAATATAACAACATAACACAGAAAGTGATCACTTAAGGAGAACTGGTTTGGGATTTTCCACTGAAGGCAGAACTGCTTTTGAGCTTTCTACTGAGGGAACTGGTTTTGATTGAAATAAGAGACAAGAAATTCACATAGTGTATACAAGCAGTATTTGCTCCCATTTCCATCTTAGGGCATATGGTTAAAGAAGGCTGGTTAAGTAAGATGTATTTCCTTGCCATATATGCTATACAAAAAGAGAGGAGAAAACAGCATGGAACTGTTCTCTGCATTCTCAGAAGAACCCATGACTGCGTGTGCCTTTCCTTCTTTCACACAATTTGTCTTGTGAAGCACAGCATGGACAATTTGTATTCAGTAGGGATATATGCAAATTGTCCCATATTTTCTGGGGAAAAAAAAAAAAAAATTAACTCAGCATACATGAGTGTTTCATGTGAAATATTGGGGTGTTTGGTAGGACCGAGAACATGATGAGTAAGAGAAACCAATTGGCCATCCCTGCCAGTCTAAGGGATGGAGTTTTTCATGCAAACTTTCGTGTACCTTTGTTGGTCCGGCACCAGAACAAGCTTGATGTCTGGGGTGGGGTGGGGGTTTGTCAGGATAAGAGTTATTTTGGAGTGGAAGCTGATATCTTTTGGATGCAACACATGGCTACTCAAATTCCTCTTGAAAGCTTTAAATCCCTTGTAGAAAAATAGATGGAAAGCACGAAACTAAGGACACATTCCATATTTGTTTGACAGATGAAATATGATCAGTGAGGCCACCATGCAATGTGTTTAATAAGATGAGTACAAGAAAAAATAATACAACTTCCAGTTATAAAAAGATCTTTTTCTAATTGCTTTGTAGGTGGTCTTTGAGGCTTTACACAATCTGGAGCCTCGTGGCTATGTTGTCGGATGGATCATTGCCATCAGTTTGCTGGTGGGAATTCTCATCTTCCTGTTACTGGCTGTGCTCTTATGGAAGGTAAGGTAACAGATGCAATATAGACACCAAGGCTGGTCCCAGGAAAAAAAAAAAGTCTTCCATTTATCCTTGCATTTAACATCCCTTTGCTTTAGAACTAAATAATTGACCACTCCATTGCAGAAGCCTTTGGCCAAAAATATTTTCATATCCAGGCTTTTGTTAGGGACAGGGAGAGACTCATGACGTAGCAAAGGGGAAAAGTAGATTTTTAAATTATTTGTTTAGGTCCTAGTTATTAAATGTTGAAACCTCTGACAGCATTTCAGGACAAAGGAGGATCCCTCTTAAAAACATGTTGTTATCTCCCAGTTAAATACTTCTGAAAATTAGGTCAACTTTACTTGACTAGCTAAAAGATTAGGTGCATGCTTAGTGAAAATGAGTCAGTAGCTACTGTTTTCCAAGAGGTGAGGGTCTGGGGGAGGGGAGTATCCAGCAATAAATCTTCAGTTCTCTCGAAGAAGAATTCCAGATGAGTTAAATGCATTACCAGAGCAAGAAGCACCAGGACCTGTTAAAAGCCAACCTTCACACCATCTCTGATAAGACCCAGTACTTGTACCCAGGCACTCTTACGTGGTAAAACTGGGCTGATGATGACAATTAGCAGCAGCCATCTGGTGTGGTAAATATAAAGGGTAGGGAGCTTCAAGTGTTTTCATTCCATCGTTCCCTGTTACCAATCCATAAATTTAAAAGGCCACGGTCAAGGTCGGGGGCTGTCTTTGAGAGAAGTAAATCACAAATGCACGCATGGGAACAAGTCCAACATTATTTTGCTTCCCATGGCAGAGGTCCAGCAGCCTGGTTAGCAGCCTGTGCACTGCAGGCTCTGCACTGGGGCTCGCAGCCCCGATGTGCCACGGAAGGGCATCTCGCTGCTGCTCACAGGGCTTTAAAATTCAGTCACAAACCTGGACCAAAAAATGGCCACACCATTTTTTATTATAGATTGTACAGATGTGCAATAGCTGTGTTATAATCATACATCTACATGAGTTATCATCATACATGAGTTATATAAATTTTATATGGGTTATAGATCTAAAGTACTTTTATAGGCAGTTTTGAAGATATTTAAGCATATACTGGCCAGGTCAAATCGATTGTGCTTTCCATGTGGAAAGCAACGTATGACCACAGTATAGAATATCTTGTAACTTCTGCTTTTGTGGCATGTGGGAAATACTTTTGCTTCCTGAGAAACAAAAAAACCACAAACAAACAAACAAACAAAAACCCCAAAAACAACAACAACAACAAATTCTGTGTAATTAAGATGGCAGACTAACCACAAGAATAGAAAAATGTGAGCTTGGAAGAGGCCCAGGCTTTATGTCCCAATGACACACACTTTTGAAAAAGGAGTTACTACTGCTGCTGTTTATGTGACTGATTTCATATGGCTCGTTTCCTGAAGGTAAAAAGTCACCAGAGGAACTGTTTGAAAATGTGCAAGATAAGAATAATAGCACCTTTCACCAGGTTGCCCCCGTGACAATCTGACACAAGTTCTTGGTCTCTATTAGAATTAAAAGTCTTTTTTCCTGGCTTAATCTTGAGACTTAAGCTCTTTTAAATTTTATAGGAATCATTAAAATACACGTTAAGAATCTGCCATTTTTTTGCATGAAACTCTTAAGGGAAGTTCAGTGTCAGATCAACAAATAATTATAACTAACACCAGGCTTATATAGCCCTTTCTGCATGCAGATGTTAAAGCACTGAGGCCAAGCAAGGTGAGATGCCTCGCACAGCGTCCTGTGGCAGAGGTGGCACAAAAAGCCAGGCTTTGTCAGCTGCACTCCAATGCTTTATCCACAGAGTTTAGATTACTAAAGGAATCTATAATTCAAGGTTTTGATTTAGAGGAAAGTGGTTAAAAGTGTGTAGCTGCTAGTATCAGATAGTATTTTCATTTAAGTCTTAGTTTGGAACATAAGCATACTTAAGTAACACTTCGCACTCAGTAGTTGCTGTATTTATAAAAGTTACTGGCAATATTAAAGTTGTCTGAGATAAAACTGACATGGGAAAGTTGCAGTCTGACAGAGGAATCTTAATTGTCTGATTGTAAATATTTTTAGACATAGATGGCCAATATATTCTACAGACACTCCTAAGTTTTGTTGTGTGAAGAGTAAAAAAAAATCCACTTCCAATGCAAGTGTTTTAGTATTGAACTGTGGAATGAGAGAACAGTTAGGCCTTGGAATGGAGTGGCCAGCGAGGTGTCAGAGTCACCATCCCTGGAATTATTTAAAAAATGTGTAGATGAGGCACTTCAGGACATGCTTTCGTGGGTGGTACAGATATTGATACTTATATTTTATTTGGGGGGAATGTTGACAGTTGGACACGGTAATCTTAGAGGTCTTTTCCAGCTGTGATAATTCTGTGAGTCTGTAATTTCAATTCAGTGGAGTTTTGGGCATCTTAGAACCACCAGTGAGAGCCAGAAGTTAGATTTTATGATCAAAGTATAAGCTTAATTACATTTTTAATAAGAAATTAATTAGACCCGAAGTGTGGTCTTAGAAGGCAGCTGTTTACACAAAACAGAACAGGAGCTGGAGCAAAATCACTATAAGGGAACTGAGCACTGGCAGCAGTGCAGGGTTTTTTGGCAGTGACTGTGCCTCAGCCCTGAGAGGAAGGTTCACTCTTCCTGTGTGCATGACTGCTCTGTGAGTGGTGCAACACAACAGAAAAATCCTCAGACACGCTGGTATTTTACAGACCAAGTAAGCAGCTCCTTAAAGTTGCAGAAAAAAAGTATTAGAATAATGTAAATACTTCACATCACACACTGCTGGAATTAATGGCATCAGCAGGAGTGCGATCTCAGGGACATTGCAGCCTCAAACCTTATTTTGAATCAGCAGAAGGTTACTGTACATACAGTAAGGTGAAGATGGTGATTATTTCATCATCTTGAGACCTAAAATGGCACAGTTTAGGGGGCTGATGTCAGTGGAGGTGATGTTAAATGCCCGGTTGTTTCACCTCAAATAAAAGCTTTTTTTTTTCCACATTCAAGACCCCGGTCATATTAATGCACACATAATAACTTGTTCGATTTGAGTTCAATAGGTTTTTAACTGGATTTGCTTCTCTGTATATTTTAGTATTTCCTGTAGACACTGTGTTTCCTCTGGTTTAAGTGTGTATAGATCCAGAGGGTAAGGTAAGCAGCTTTTACCCTGACTTCCATGAGATGCCCTGCATAAGGCAGACCAGCAAGAATTGCCCTATTTTTACCTATTTTGTTGGATAGCCCAGCTTTACCCTGACATTTGTGGCTCTTTGTATCTTGTTCATCCACTCTGGATGCCTTTGTGCAGGCATCCCTGGGGACATGTTCCCACTCATGCTGGTTCCTCTGCAGTGCAGCTCTCTCTCCCCACTCATGCCTTGCCTGTGGTCTCCCATGTGTCAGAGGAGCAGGAGGGGCTTTCGTGCTGTTGCCCACAGCAATACATCTTGCTTTTTACTGTGGAGACTGGTCTGCACCTCTTTGGTGGCCTCCAGATGCTTGTGGAGCAGAGGAAGGAGGAGGTTGCTTTGCTTTAGGCCAATTTACCCACGTGCTAGGCAATCCTGTGATTTCACAAGCCCTGGCAACAGTTCAGGAAGGAAAGGCGGTCAGGGATGGATTATTTTTGGGAGTGTTCTCCCACACAGGCTTCCCTCAGCTGTTAGGACTGCAGCCATGTGTGGGTCCCCTTTGGGCATAGTGGATTTATACACATATAAACCAGGGGAGAGTTGGCATAAGCTATGCAAGCAACGTTATAACACAATAAATATTCTATTAATAATAGTAGTGCTTTGCAATGTTGTGGATTGAAGTTTCTGCATTGGAATTGGCTTGAGTTGCGAAGTGAATTGTTCAATCCATATTCTAAAAAACAGAGGACAAAAAGAAAAAAAAAAAAAGTCTTCAGCCCAGAGGAGAGCAAAGGATGTGTCAGTGAGTACCAGACTTCATTTGGCTAGCTGAGTGATCTGTGGAGCCAATTGTGGAAGTGATTTGCAAATCAAAGACTTCATGTTCATTGTAGTAACAGTATTTTGTTTCTTTGTGGCATGTTTAACTCAAGGCCTGGACTTCTATCTAAACTTACTCATCTAGATGAATAAGATGAAACATGAAAACTTCTTTCTGAACTGAGCCTGTGCCTACGGTATTCGTGCTCTGACTTGTCCAAAATGAGGTTTCTAGCATAATTTTGTAGCTCTTTTGATTCTTGGAGCAAATAATTGATCTGAGTCTCCCTTATGTAATAAGATACCTGTCTGCTCCAAACCCTGGATTTTTGACGGGGTTACAGGGAGGAGAAGGGCAAGCAGAATAGTACCCACATATCCTGGTTTTTTTATTAGCTGGTGGCTTCCTGCTCTTCAGTATGTTCTAGAAAAAGTTTTTGCCTTATGTTTTAAAATGAGAATACGAAGACTTTTTTTTTTTAAGCTTTTAGGAGAAATTCTGTGCAGACATTTGCGTCTACTGAGCTGCATTAGTTAGGCTTTGAACTGTCTTTTTCCAGCAGGGAGCATGAATCCTACCAAGTGCTGGGCTTGCAAAGCCCTTGTTTAAGCAGAGGCTGTATGTATGGATGCAGATTTGAGGGACAAACTTTGAAATATGAAGCTTTCTTTATTGAATATGAGGTTCTGTTTAAAAAGCCAGACAACTCCAAGCAGTTTTTTCAAATGTGCATTTGGGCTTTTTGCTTGGAGAAGCCTTACGGCTTTTTTTTGTGACTGCACAAGTGTCTTTAAAAAAACCCCAGCTTCTCTCTTTCTTCCTTTCTCTCTTTCTCTCTTTCTCTCTTTCTCTCTTTCTCTCTTTCTCTCTTTCTCTCTTTCTCTCTTTCTCTCTTTCTCCCTTTCTCCCTTTCTCCCTTTCTCCCTTTCTCCCTTTCTCCCTTTCTCCCTTTCTCCCTTTCTCCCTTTCTCCCTTTCTCCCTTTCTCCCTTTCTCCCTTTCTCCCTTTCTCCCTTTCTCCCTTTCTCCCTTTCTCCCTTTCTCCCTTTCTCCCTTTCTCCCTTTCTCCCTTTCTCCCTTTCTCCCTTTCTCCCTTTCTCCCTTTCTCCCTTTCTCCCTTTCTCCCTTTCTCCCTTTCTCCCTTTCTCCCTTTCTCCCTTTCTCCCTTTCTCCCTTTCTCCCTTTCTCCCTTTCTCCCTTTCTCCCTTTCTCCCTTTCTCCCTTTCTCCCTTTCTCCCTTTCTCCCTTTCTCCCTTTCTCCCTTTCTCCCTTTCTCCCTTTCTCCCTTTCTCCCTTTCTCCCTTTCTCCCTTTCTCCCTTTCTCCCTTTCTCCCTTTCTCCCTTTCTCCCTTTCTCCCTTTCTCCCTTTCTCCCTTTCTCCCTTTCTCCCTTTCTCCCTTTCTCCCTTTCTCCCTTTCTCCCTTTCTCTCCTTCTTCCTTTCTCTCTCTTCCTTTCTCTCTCTTCCTTTCTCTCTCTTCCTTCCCCTCTTCCTTCCCCTCTTCCTTCCCCTCTTTTTAACTTTCTAAACAGTTATTTGTTATAGCTCGTATAGGCTTCTCAGGAATATTATTTTGACAGAGATTCTAGGCTCAGTAGGTTTAGAATTGGCCTTTTGCAGGATTACTCTGTTGTAAAGAATGGAAATGCAGTCAGGTGATAATAAACTTCTGTGCAAACCCATATTATTTCCCAAACATGGATTTATCTTCATTGTATATAGTAATTGGGAAATCTTGAGGGATTGAGGCAGTGGAAGTGCTTGTTTGTCAGTATAAATAATTTTTATTTTCACCCGGTAGAAGTCAGGTGGATGATAAGAAGTTTGCTTATGTTCTTAAAGAACAGACAAAACTGTGTTTTATTATTTTTGTCTTTTCTTGGACCAAAATGAGTGTTAGAAATGTTTATAGACCCTTGGCTTCCCAAGACCAAAAGGGTTTGTGTTCTGACAACAGTGGCTCAAATGTTAGGTTTCTACAGCAGATTATTGGGATGATTTGCTGTGCTCTTTGAATTCGAACTACATATTAGAGGAAGATTATGTTTGGACATCTTTTATTTGTTCTTACACAAGTAAATAGTTAATGCTGCTGTTTTATCCAAAACACAACCTTCCCCAGTGAGTTTGGTGGGTACCATATAATACTTGTTCACCACCCTTAAGAGCAAATTGGCAACTTTTCAGAGGTAGTGTGTGCCTGGTACTTTTAAAATGCCTTTGTTATCTTTCTGATTAAAATGAGCTATTAAAATGAGCATTTTCTCTTTTCTTGGTGTCCTCCAAATGGAAGCTGTGCATGCTGGGGCACTTTGAGAACATCATAGCCATTGCAGCTCTGTTACTTTCATCCTGGCACTGTGCAAATAAGTTAAGTCCCCTGGCAAGAGTGAGGTTGGGTTGTGGTTCAGGACATGTTTCTGAACAGAAGAAAGATAGCCACCAGTTTCAGGAGCCCAAACCAGAAAAAGGGTATGTTTGTAGACTGAAAAATTCATAAATAAGTACCTAAGGTTCCAAGGTTCCCCACTGCTGGAACACAACATGTGTATTTATTGGAAGTCACAAACATCCCTCAGACTCAAGTGCCAAGAACAGAGAAAATGTGACTTGCATAGTCTGAATTCTCTTTAGGCTTGGTGTCACAGTGGGAAATGCTGGGTTATGTCTTACACCAGCCCTAGCCATTTCCTCCTGGTTCAGCTAAATCCATGAAAGTAATTTATTCTGATAATTATGATCATAATATAAACTTTCATTCA
This sequence comes from Heliangelus exortis, assembly GCF_036169615.1. Classification (NCBI taxonomy): domain Eukaryota; kingdom Metazoa; phylum Chordata; class Aves; order Apodiformes; family Trochilidae; genus Heliangelus; species Heliangelus exortis. The sequence goes on along the minus strand of NC_092423.1, from coordinate 50,892,375 downwards.
AGTATTTTTGGCAGATCAAATATATAAAAAATAATTGTAAATCTACTTTTTATTAATTCCAGAAATAGTCTATAATGTTTAGTCTCTGTTTTTCAAACAAAGCTGGAAATATTTCAATATTTTCTCTTTGTTTTTCCTTTGAAGAGGAAATGGAAAATATGGATTGACATATATCTTAAATTAATTACACTTACAGGAATTGATAGGTCTAATTACTGTCCTATTCCCTGCTGAGGTTTAAGAAATAGTATCCAGTAATTTTTCCAGACAAATCTGCAGTAGACATTGTGTTCTTTTACATTTTTGAGTCTGCTAATCAGATCTGAGCTTTGGATGATGCCAGTGTTCATTCTATGACTTTTGAAAAAATAGACTACTTAGAATTTTGCAATAGGAAAAAAAATCTTTAAGCTAATTGAAAGTGTTTATAACTTATAATGTTAGCTAATTCACTTTTTAATTACACTTATAAGCATGCTAGTAACATCTGTTGTACAAGTTACTGTACATGGTTACTGTTGTGCCAGAAGTTCATGATTTCATTAAACTCAAATTGCCAGAACTCAGCACTGAAAGATCTTCAAAGTCCAGTTATTTGAATTCTCTTCTCTTCTAAAGTATAATAAGTACAAAGTCCTCCATAAATTGTACTATGCCTGCACAAATGAATCAAATGCTAGGTAAATTTGAGTCTTGTCTGAGGCAAGCTACAGCTTACCTATGTGGTAAAGATATTGCAAGGGTAGGCACCAAAACCACCAGCTTTATTCACCTCATTAGCAAGTAGGTCCATTGAAACCAGCCAAAAAACTCCGGGCTGAAAAGCTGCTTGAGAAATGGTTAAGGGAACAAATTATTAATCACATGGCTTCATGTTTAGAATAGGATGATACTCTAGCATCAGTGACAATAGCAAGGATTTTTATATTCAAAAAGCAAGGTACTGAATTAGGTTGTACCGGTATCCAATCTCTGAGCAGTTATCTCTTTGGCACACTTAAATGCATCTTTTCCTTGCATGCTGCTGGTCTGAATTCATCTATCTACTTTGGGTGTGTGTCATCCACCTCTCCCAGTTTTGTGTCATCACCAAATTGCTGAGGGTACACCATCTCTTCACCCAGGTCATTGGTTATATTGAACAGGACTGGACCTAGTGCTTACCCTGGGGAACAGCAGTTGTTACTGACCTCCAGTAGGTCTCTGTGCCACTAATGAAAACCCTCCAAGCTTTATCTGTGAGCCAGTTTTCAATCCATCCCACTGCCCATTCATCTAACCCACACTTCTTAAACATGCCTATGAGGATACTGTTGGATGATCATGCCAAAAGCCTTTCTGAAGTCAAGAAGACAATATCCACTGCCCACCCCTCATCTATCCATCCAGTCATGCCATTGTAGAATCCATGCTGACTACTTTTGATAACCTTCTTTACCTCCACATGCTTTGAGATGATGCCCAGAATAAGCTACTCCATCATCTTTCCAGGGATGGAGGTCATGCAGACAGGCCTGTAGTTTCCTGAGTCCTTCCTGTAGTTTCCTTCTTGCCCTTTTTGAAGGCTGGAGTGCCACTGGCTTTCTTCCAGTCCCCAGGCACCTTGCCTATTCTCCAGGACCTTTCAAAGATGATGGAGAGTGTCCTAGCAAAGACTACTGCCAGCTCCCTCAGCACTTGCGGGTGTATCACATCAGGACCCCTGGACTTGTGGATACCCAGTCTACTTAGTTGATCTCCAACTTGATCCTCCTTAACCAAATGGAAGTCTTCCTTCGTCCAGACTGTTTCTGTTACTTCCAAAGTCTAGGACTTTTGAAGACTGGCTTGAGCTATAAGACTACAACAAAGAAGGCAGTCAGTAACATTGCCTTCTCTGCATCTTCTGTCACTGTGGCACCTGCCTCATTCAACAGCAGGCCCACATTTTCTCTAGTTTTCCTTTTCCCTCCAATATACTAGAATAAACCCTTCCTGCTGACCTTGACATCCTTTGCTAGATTTAATTCCAAGGAGGCCTTGGCATTTCTCATTTCATCCCTTCATACACTCCGGCAGCCTCCATGTAATCTTTGCAACATGCTATAAAGTTCTTTCACTTGAGCTTTTCTAGAAGCTCCCTGCTCAGCCATGGTGGTTTCCTGTTTCAACATCCATTAGAAGACATTTTGTCAGTCAATCAATGTTTTTTGTGTGCAACTTAGTACCTCAATATACACTAAAGAAACTTAATTAAGTATGCAAAAAGTGACAAAAGTCTCTGATATAGCTTTGGATTCTGTTTGAACATTGTAATTCACAAGCATTTATTCCTAGCTAAGTTAGAGTCTGCAAACACTGCTGTAAATCAAGATGTAATGTTTTTTTTACAGCAGTGTATAGCTGTTCTTATTTTTTTCCTGTTTCTTAATGGGTGGTGGTAATGGGAAGAAGGCTTAAAAAAACCCAACAAGCAAAACAAAACCAAGCAAAAAAACCCCCATAATATAACCATTATTCTACAGTCCATGCTTCAAACTATTTCCTTTTTTATTTGTTTGGGAGAATTAACCTCATTGGGCATGATAAAATTGCTTTAGACTTTTACTCAAGAGTGAATATAACAAAGGCAATGTGCTATTGCTTGCCCTGTCATAATCTTTGTTTTTTGCCAAATGTGGATTATGTTTTGTTTTGTAATATCAGCACTCTTCAGATTTATTTATCATTGGCACCCTAGAGAGAGATCTGCGGGATGGTGCTGCAGGAAATGTCAACTAAATGTTCATACTTTCAGAGTTTAGAAAAAGACAAAGTCCAGTAATTCAGTAATCAGCTTTTCAACGTGCAGATTCAAGTGCAGAAGATAGCAGCAGGAAAAAAAAAAAAAAACAAAACCACCACATAATAATTTATTGTGATATTAATTGAACACCTTGAAATTTTTAGTTTGTCTGTGTGCTTGAAGAACACATCTTTATGCGAGTGTTGTCGCATGTGACTGATCTGTGATTTTTAAGAGATGTAAACCTGGCATGACAGCTAAAGGGTGTTGTGTGTGTTAGTAAAAGGACTTTAAAGATTCAAGATTGAAGAGGTGCCTTGACAGTGCTTGTCACATGGCAAGAAAAATCTTCATAATAACAGATATAAGTTTCTAGTCTGCAAATAACAGAGATTTTTCTATTGCTTTCTTGTTCAGTTTTGCCAGGAGTATGCTTTCTGCTCAGTATATACTGTAGGTGGCAGTAAGGTTATGCTAGAAAAGGGTATATGGGCTGGAATACCTGAATAACAGTATGTGTGTAAAACCTGGGGATGGTTTCAAGTTTTGAATCTAAGCCACCTATTTATAGCAGCTCTCCTATTTCTTGAAGCACCTCCAGAAAGAACAGGTTATTGTCACTTCTAGTAAAGACCAGGCCAGCTTTTTTATTCAATTTTGTTTAGTTCTGCCTGAATTTGTTTGGATTTGTTGAAAAGCAATCAGACATCTTTAGAGTTTATCATGGCAGATCTGAACACCACAACATTTTGTAGATTCACAGACAGTTCAGACATCCTTTTCTTTCTCTGGTGTGCAGTGATGGGGAGTGGCAGTGATAGCCCCAGAATTTTGGAACAATACCTATATTCCTGAAATCTTCAATGGCCTTTTTTTTTTCATTTGTGTTTGCACACAGATGAGATTAAATAGGATGTGGTACCTTTGGCATAGTGATTCCCCCCTGGTGATGTCTGCCAGGGTTAAGCGTAAAGCATGGATAATGCTGAAGTAGTGCCCCACTCCTGAAACCTTTTTTTCAACCACACAGACCTGAAATGCCCAAAACTCAAGAGGGTCTCCTCATCTTTCCTAAGTCCTGTTCACCCAAGTGAACCAAGTCTGAAATGCTGGCTGTATTGTGCAGGCTTGTTGCCTGCATTGATGTTGGTGTCTGGTGCCTTTTGGCCCAAAATAACCCTTCAGCTTCCAGTAATACTCTGTCCTTAAATACATTTCCCTGTTGTTCCTATCTCTGATGAGAAATGACATTTTCCTCAGACAGAGGCTGGCTGATCAAAGTGCTATCATCAGTCCTTTCCCTGGATGTGGTAGTGTTAACTCTTGCATTGCACACAGCTATTTGACATTTACATGCATTTGTAAGTACACACAGGCATAGGGATATATATACAGGAAGCAACGTTTGGGAGAATTGAGGAATATTGAACCCATGAAACGTGGGTTGGAGACTATTGGAAACACCCTTTTCACAAATGAGGTTACAGCAATACCTTTGCTAAAGCTGTGGATCTCTCTCACTCTGCTTGAAATCCAAAACTGACTCCCAGCAGTGCTGTCTTCACTGGATTTTCTCAGTTTGCTTAAGGGCTTTGCATTTTGCCGTAGAAGAGAGATCAGAGGCTGTAGTGTCAATTCTGCCCTGGTGAGAAAAGAGTCAGTATATATTCAGCCCTGTACTGCACCAATTCTCTGTCCACATACCCTCCTCCTCATTACCCCTGTATCTTCTCACTATATGTTAAACTTATTCCCTCCAGCTTGCCACAGGCATTTATCAGCCCTCACCATATGGGTTAATACTTTTGTAATTTTAAATGAAATCATTTTATTGTAAAGAGATGGGAAAATGGGCTATGTGGTGTCCTGTGAGGCAGTGACTACGTTGTGAGTTTTTTTCATGGCTATTACCAAAAAACCCCAAACCAAAACTGTTCTGATTATGAAAATGACTCTGTGGTGTTAAGTGGAAATATACAGTGTTAACACTAAAGAACAGTATTCCTCAACAAAGCACATCCTTGCCTTTCAGGGATGGGAAATTTATTTAATCCCTGACCACTACTTTGTAAAAAAAAAAAATAAAAAAAAAAATCCTTAAGGTCTCATTTCTCTCATTTCTCTTTTTGCTTCCACTTTAATTAAGTCCTCTACATAATTTTGGATTTTCTGCATCATGTACAGGAAATAAACATATAGAGCTTCTTAGTGGAGTCACTGCTAGACGTTGGATTTCAGGCTTCATTAAGAATATGGTCTTCAGCTCCCTTTCTTACCCTGCTGGAAAGCTACACAAAAGCCTTCTGTATCCAGTAACAGAACAGTAAACTACAGAAACTCTCATAACCAAATTTTAAAGATAATTCCTAAAGCAGATGTTCACAAACAGGCTATTTTTATTAAAATAACAGTGGGAAAGAGTATGCTTTTTCTTGTTTGGCCCTCCAGGAAATTAGAAAGCCTTTCTATAATTTTGATTATAACTTCAAGAGAGGATTTTATTGTACCAAGAATGTGGTTGCATGAAGGATGGAGACCTTAAGGGTTTAAAACCTGTTTTTAAAAGCTACAAATTGAACTTCACTTGTTTATCTTAGGAAACAAAGTCCTGTGGCAATTTTCTTTTCTAATATGCAGAATATGTAGGTCTGTTATAAAAACTGATAATACAGAAATGGCACCCACTACTTCAGCACATCTGCTCCCTGAGCATATTTAAGGAGAATCTCCAGATTCCTGTGACTAAAATAAGTACCTGCAATTACTCTTACTGGGCCAGAACAACAGAGGTTCTTACACTTTTTCTCCTATCCGTTATTAATAAAATAATTCACCTCCATTTAGGGAAACTGAAGCTGTTGGCTTCAGTTCTCCATTTAGCTGAAATATGTAGGCATCAGTGGTGAAACGTCTCTAGGATTTTATGATGATGCTGTCTTGAGGATCTTAAAAGAGATCCTTTTCACTAGTATAACTTGTTAGTACAAGTATAAAAAATCACTACGAATGATCTTTTTCTACTAAAGGAAGAATTTGATCTGATTCTAGAGTGAGTTTGAAGAACAGGAACTAGAGAATCTCTTTAATTTTCTTTTCCTGAATCCTTGTGTATACTGTTCTGAAAGATGGTAGGAGGTGAGGGAGACGTGGCCCTCCAAAATTCAAGTGACCCTTTGTGAGAAAATTCAACCTGTGTCCCCTTTGTGATAAACCCACCATCTTCCATACATGTACACATATGAACAGCAGATAAAGCTTTACTTATGATAAATGGGAAAGACACGGTGTACATGGTCTTTGTACAATCCTGTGAACAAATGACTTCTAAGGTTTAATTCCACTTATTTGTGGGGGCCTTCAGAAGGACATGGGCGCTCTGTAAAATTGAGATCATAGGCATTTATTTTATGTCTACCTGTCGTGTATTTATAATGTGATTGTAGGTGTGCATCTCTGCACTCAGCAGAGTCTCTAATAGCATGCCCCAGGGCATCCACAGATATCCATAAAAAGGAGCTTTTTAGACCACACTGCAGCTTCTGTGTCCTTTGCACAGGAGTCCAGCAGCAGAGGTAAGGGGGGAGTGAGAGAATGGTCTGGTCTCATGTTGTCATGAATTTTGGATGTACTTGGGAGCCTTAGGACCTGAGCCTTAGGAAGCTCTGCTGGAGAAATCCCCTCAGTAGTTTGAACAAGCTGTCTTTCAGACCCCTGTGAGTTAAAATATATTTGAAGAAAATTTCAGTTACTAAAGAACTGAAACTAAAAAGCCCAATTTAACAGGAACTTAGTAGTGACAAAACAGCACAAAATATTCCTACATATAGCCAATATGGGAATAAAGGATGGCAATAACTGGTTGATAAAGGAAGACTAAAGAACCATGTTTTACCCAGCAGGAGTAAGAAAACAGGTTTAGAGTGGTACGAGCTATATAAATTTTTAATTATTATGAACAAAATATTGATTCAATGGTCTCAATAGTGCACTGCTAACTTTGAGGAGTTGTTTTTGAATGCCTACCAGAGTCTTTTATTAATATAATTTTCGTTTATTTAAAAGGCTTAAAGAAACACGTATGAGAGTTTTTATCCAAACATGAAACCCACTTGCACTTCTTTAAGTACAAGGGTTTACGGCACAGTAAGATATATAAAAGTGGTCATCAGCCCTGCAACATCTTGAAACCTCATGGAGGAGTTATTGTTGATGCTCTGTGCTTTGTAGGATCAGGTTTATATTTTGCTTTCTGAGCTGCAGATTACACAATTAGTAGCAAGGGACAAGGGAAATCATTCAGCAAAAAGATGAGGCTGAAACTATCTTAACATTGAAATTATATATGAAATTATCTTAACATAAATGATCCTTAAACAGAAAATTTGAGATCTGAACTTAATTACTGGAGGGGAGAACAGTACCTGTGGTTGCACAACAGTGTGGTGATACATCTTGAGATGGGTACAAAGAAATGGTAGCAGAGCTGTTCAGAACAGTGGTGGAGCACCTGCAGTAGACAGTAGACTTTGCTGGGTTTTCTGGAAGACTGTTTCTTCTGAAAAAGGCTGTCAGTTGGAATTCAGCTGTGGGGAGGTGGGCGTACTGTATTCTCATCTCTGTTGTTTTGTGAAGTTGTGGTCACTGGAAGCACAGTTCATGAAATTCTGGCACCATTTACTCAGGACTCAGGGGCTAGCCTGGCCTTATCTTTTTTTTCATCTGAAACAAAAAAAATCTTTATCTGCTTCTTCTGGTCTGCCTTTATTAGAAATACTTTGTTGTTTTGTTTTGATTTGTTTTTTTAATCTTCTCTCATAGAAAAGGACTCTTCCCTCAGAGTAGTTCGTTATACTTGTGAAAATTTGGGACGCAGTTTGATCTAATTTATAGTGATGTAAACAAGAAGCTGTGATTCCATGTTGGCACTAGAAAAAATGAGATATTAACACCTATGCTATTTGTTTCCACACACTCTTTTCTGAAAACGTAAGTTTCAATTTATTGACACTTTTACCTACCACTGTCTTCTCTTCTTGGTTTGCAGATGGGCTTCTTCCGCCGGAGGTACAAAGAAATTATTGAGGCCGAAAAGAGCAGAAAGGAGAACGAAGATAGTTGGGACTGGGTCCAGAAAAATCAGTGAACTGCCCGCAAAAAACCCTACAGCCCAGTCATGTGACACGTGCTTGCTAGCCTATAGGTCCTGCTCTCGTATCTTCCATATGTGGAAGAAGGAATCTTCTCCAGATTTTTCGGAGACCCCAGTGATGCTGTGTCTTTATCACTCCAACAAGCTAGGGAACATATCCTGAGGCAACCACTGCAGCCATGTCAGGTGACTGGAGCAATTTACACTTCATTTAAGAGCTGAACTTTCAACTTTGGCAACCAAGCTGCAGTGCAGAGCAATATTTATGAATCCAGCTATGTGGTATACCCTCAGGGGAAGACTGTTACCTAAAAATATTTTTTATAAATATAGGCTTTTTATATTGATTATGTCTTTATATTTGTATCAAGGTTTTATAGTTTCTATTGAATAGCTATATAGTTCACTCAAAGCACTGATATCTGGCTAAATCCTTGGAAATACATATATGTACATATAAATCCTATTGTACTTGTAAACTTCGTTGCAAGAGATAAAAGAGAGATTTGCAGATAAAAGTAGCTGAAAACCACATATGCTTAATTCACAAGGCTTGGTAATGTTGTATATAGACCATTTAATGGCAATAAGCCAAAGTCTTTTCACTATCTCTTTTTTTTTTTTTTTAATTGAGTTTGATGTTTGATTTATAAAGTAAAGAACCTAAAGCATTACACAGATGTGCTATTTTGTATCTGAGGCCCCTTTATGGGCCTGAATGGGAGAGGATGAGAAGGCTTCCTCAGTGACACATAGGAAGATGTTTAGCTTGTTTTGGCTCACTGAAGGAAGCATCACAAAATGTTTTCCTTTGGAAATTTTTCTCCCTCAGTCTCTAGTACTTGGATAATAGTCTAGGACTGAACAATTGAGATACCAGGAGGATATAATTGCTCCAACCACTATGACAGTGACAAATTTCTTGGAATTTAAAATAAAAAAATAAAAATGGAACCATATTAATGTTGAAAGGATAGTTTATAAGCTACTGTTAATTATTGTGATCTGTTGCTATCAAAGCAAGTGATAAATTGCTACAAGCTATGAGTATTGTGCCTGCCTTGTGAGTTTTATACATGAGTCATGAATTTGTTTATATGGTCATTTTAAGAGAGAGAAGTAGATGCAAGGGTTTACATGTTTGGATCTTGAGATTCCCTATTTGGGTGTTCCAAGTACTGAATGTCATCCTTCCTCAAGCCTTAAGAAGGAAATTTAGTTAGTGCAGACATTACTGGATCTCAGATTGTCACTTTGATTGCTGGGAATTCCTTAGCAAATGACTTGTTGAATTAGAAGAAACTTGGTTGTAATTAATTCAACCAAGTTTCTTCCAAAAGCTCTTGGATTTCTAAATGGAAGTAGTGGAGCTCTTTATGACTTGGGTTTAGATTCTACTTGTACTTTGCACCTTGTGTAAATAAGAAGTAAATGTCACGTTGGTAAAAAATTCATGTAAGGAAGAGTCAAGCTCTGTGGTAGAAGGTGAAGGAGGAACAAGAATGAACAGCTGCAGGATGTCTCTTTCCATAAGGGGTAAAATAAAAGAACTGCTGGAAGTTCAGAAATTTGAATGCAGAGAAGATGCAGGAAATATGCTTGAGAATTGGCCTTATTCTTACTCTGTCTTGCAAAGGTAATTACAACTTCAAATTTTAAAAAATTAAACACATCCATATTCCTGTTTGCTTTTTTCTCCCCACTGGCACTGAGTGCCTTCTATTAGAAGAGTGTTGATCAATATTAGCTCAACTATCTGCACCCATTAGGCAGGAGATGGGTGGGAGGATTCATTTTTTAAATGAATGAAGTCTATTGATCCACCATTTGACAAGAAAAGCTATGAGCCTCTTCAGTTATCTGTCTTAAGTCAGTGGTGATTTGACAGATTTCATATAACAAGTGATCACTTAAGCCAAGCCAGAATATGAAAAAAATAAACCTGCTGAGGGGAAATCCTGTTGTAGCCACATGTATTGGACTGCAGTCGTTTTCATCAGAGTGTAAAGCCAAAAGACTGATGGCCTTCAACCATCTTCTTGTATTAGAGGCTATTGAATTCCTCATGCTATGATATTGCTGACATGGGTGAGTTTTGCTAGTGTTTAAATCTAATGTATCTATTTTTTCTGTTGTTCAGAACTACTTAAGACTGACAGAGGTTGGACATGAGAGTGATTCACAGCTATGACCTGAATAAGAAATTTCTTAAAATACTGAGAAAAGAAGTTCATTAATTTAACTGTTAATTTTTGGTATCTGCTCTCTAAAACTGAGACCCCTGTCAAATTATTGAAAAGTAAATTTGCTGGCAAAATAATTCAGGAGACAAGTGAAACTATTTGTATGTTTAACTGCATTTGAAAGTTTCCATCTGGAAAAGAGAGGAAGTTCCCTTTAAAAACTTTGAATGTCTTTTTTTAACTTTTTAAAGAAAAGTTTACTTTCTGATTTGCCAAAAATGCTTCATTGCACTTTTTAAAAGATCAGTATTAGTTATCCATTTGAAATACCTTTTCAAAGTGTACCTAAAAAGGGTAAAATACCCGTTTGACATTTCATATGGCATTGGATAATTGTAACTTTTATTTTTTCAATTTTTTTTTTTCTCTTTGGTGAAGTAAAAAAGAAAACAAAAGTAAATTGCATTTGGTTGAGCCCACACTGGAGTTTTTTGATCTCTGACTTGAAATGTCTACTACTGATCCAGTGTAAGTTGTCACTTGGTGAAAAACAACTGATCGGCCAGATTACTGATACATTCTTGAAGTAATCCATAAATTCTTAGTTTCATCACTGTCAGGTACTCAGTAGTTCTTTTGTCACAGGGCCTGTTGTTTTATATGTCTACGCTTCATAATTTTTTTTTTTTTTTTTTTTTTTTTACTTCTTTTCACATTCCATTGTGGCTCTTGCTTGGTTCCAGTTAGGCTATGACAGTGAAGCATTCCAGTACATAGTACTGAAGTCCTGCAGATGAACCTTCCCACTCCTTAAAAAGCATCCAGACAAGCAAAACAAAAATCCTCACCAACATCAGTTGGTTACAATCATTTTCTAACCCAAAAATCTTATGAGAACATGACATACTTCAAGAATGTGTAGAAAATAGCTGTGCTGTAGATCTGCTTGGTTTTTTGGTTTGTTTTTTTGGGTTTTTTTGTTTTTTTTTGTTTGGTTGGTTGTTTTTTTTTGTTGTTGGTTTTTTTGGGGTTTTTTTTGTTGTTGGTTTTTTTGGGGGTTTTTTTCTTTTTTGGTTTTTTTTGTTTGTTTGTTTTTAAGTTAAATTGTAATAAATGCAGTCTTATCAAAATGTATAGACATGGTTAGTTTGGAAATTGCTGCTAGGGGTCTGGAAGTTCCCATCTGTCAGCTGCTTGTTAGTTCCTTTTTGCTGTACTGCTTGCACAGCAGAGCTGGGGGAGGTCACTGTCCTGGTTCTCTCCAGTCAGTCCATTTTAGGACAAAGTCATCAATTGTCTCACACGACTTCGCTGAAAAGTTTGCTGATTTTTTTTTTTTTTTTTTTTTCAGCAGACTTGCTTTGCAGTGTCTATGCAAGTAGAAGCTTAGAAGTAAGGCAGTAACTTTTTCAACTGGTTCATCATCTAGTGCCTGAGAGATCCTTTGTTTAAGCCTTGACACTTGAAATGTGCAGGGAGTCTTCTTAGAGATAGTACCCTTGAAACTGCTTTTAGGGTAGGAAGGAAATGATCTCTGAAAAACATGACCAGGAACCATAGAATCACAGAATGATTTGGGTTAGAAGGGACCTTAAAGATCTTCTGGTTCAACCCCCTCTGCCATGGTCAGGGACACCTTCCAGTAGACCATCTTGCTCAGATACTCATCCAACCTGTCCTTGAATGCTTCCAGAGAGGGGACACCCACAATTTCCCTGGGCAACCTGTGACAGTGTCTCACCACGCTCATAGTCAAGAATTTATCTTAATATCTAACCTAAATATTCCCTCTTTCAGTTTAAATCCATTACCCCTTGTCCTGTCATTACATATCCTTAAAAAAAAAACCTTCCTTAGCTTTCTTGTAGGCCCCATTCATGTCCTGGAAGGCCACTGTAAGGTCTCCCTGGAGCCTTTTCCCGGCTGAAGAAACCCAAATCTCTCAGCCTATCTTTACAGGAGAGGTGCTCCAGCCCTGTGATCATATTCTTGGAAGAAAAGAGGTAAAAAGGAAGGAGAGAATAAAAAAAAATGAGTAAAAATTCACTAAATTCATAGCCCATGCTGTTGCAACCCCATTTGGTTTCCATCTTGCCATCAAGAAAATCAGTCGTTTCAGAGTTTTGGTGGCCCACAGCACAAGGATGAATTTCACTTTCCAAGAGCTGAAAGAATTTGCCACCTTTCACTTCATGTTTTGTGACAATTTAATTTGGAAACAAGGGTGTGCTCTTGGAAGTGAATTTCCATCAGTTCTTGCCAAGCAACAGCAGGGCTAATGTGCTCTGGGCTCCCTCTAGTATAGTCTGGTACATTGTAACTAACAAAAATGCTGGATTTCTTTTCTGAATAAACTTAGTTTTTAATTTGCTCAATTACAACGAGGAAGTCAGCAAACTCCTAGAAAATACTGGAGAATTGAAGTAATTGAGTTGAAAGGGAAATGAAGCCTCTGAGTTGAAGTAAGCTGACAAATCTCTTGGATTATCTGAGAAGGAAATTGTGCTTGATGTGAACCCCAAACCACTTAAGCAATCTTTTCATCTCCAAGTGGCAAAAGCTTTCACAATGCCAAGAGTAGCAGTGAGGACAACTCTCTGCCTTGCTACACAAATGGGAAGGATCTTTCATGTCAGTGATGTGCAGGTAACTTTGCTTGCTGAAAGCAACAGATTGTGTTTGGCAATATTTAGTATCGACTGTCTTGAATGTCTTCTGTTTCTGGGCACGTTTTGGAGTCTTGCACAAGCATAGTATTCATGTGATGTGGGAATATATCACATTGCTCCCACTCAAGGGTTAAGGGAGTCAAGAAACTAATTTCTGCTTTTGTCCAAGTTCATTCACTTGCTAGGGTTTCTTGGATATAAATAAAAGTAGGATTTGGTTCATTTGGTGTACACTGATTAGACTGGCATGAATCATAGAATCAGGATCTATGAAGACTACAATAGCTTTTGGAGCATAGTTTGCATACATAGTAGGGTACCCACACCGTTGTCACTCCTTTTAGAAGTTAACTCCTTATGTATTGTAAAATTGTATGTTTCTGTTTGTGAATTTGTGGTTGGAAGAATCTGTTCACTCGTATTGATGTCACCTGTCTTTAGAAGCTTGTGTTCCACCTGTATTCTAATTCACTTGCACTGTTTTGGAAATACCAGGTTTACAAAAATACAACTTTTTGGAATAAAAAGTGGCTGCAAAATTATCCTAATACTACAATTTTGTCACTTATTGTCCTTGGACAGCTCAATTATTTGTTCATAAATCATGAGAGGCATTTTCTCATGTATGTTTGAATTGAATGGTATGAGTATGTGTTCATCTGCATGTGGATAATTGACAAATAGACAGCTATTATAATAATCCTATGATGTATGTAAAATCAAGGTATTTAGAGACTAAGAATATAACTAGCTTGACAACAGTATTTTAAAACCATGGAAATAAAATAACAGTGGGAATTATTTATGTCAACAGTATTGCGCTATCAACATCAAATAAAACCCCATGTGGTGGTGCTACTGCCCTGTGCTAAGCGTGTCAACCTGTATAACAAGGTCTGTTTCAGTCTATATTAATTTGGATGCAAGTTAAGTTATTCAGTTTCAAGTATTCTGTTCTGCAAGGCTTTCGATTTTCAGTAACTAAATAACACATTTGAAAGATGTTTTTCAACTCCATCCATCCCCGTGCTTTGTTAAAGGGAATGAAATCTTGATGGAAGCTGTAAAGAAAGCTCATTGCTAGGGCTGTGGTGTAGCTCTTTGTATTTCTAATACTGATTAAAGGTCCCATCAAAGTTTTCTCAGCATTTTGAGGATGGGTGAAACCTGTGTGGTCAAACATAAATTGACCTGAACCCTCATTCTAAAACAGAACTGAAAAAGTGAACCTGAAATTTCATTTTCTCATCTTTGGCTCTGGTCTCTGCTTTTTTGTGGAGATGCTCTAAGAGTTTAGATGTTCTCCTGCCATTCAGGGACACCGTTTCATCTGGACTAGGCTGTCAGCCTAATATCTAAGAACAGACTGGACACAGGCTCGTGGAAGGCCACAACTTCATGTACCACAAAGCCAAAGGTATTGGGAGAGCTCCAAGGAGATGTGGGCCCTGGCATGTAGATAGCACCCTTGAACTAAAAACATTCTCAGTCAGGAAAGCTTTATTCTGGGGAAAGGAAACACAGTAAGGCAAAAGCAGTAAGAGGATGCTGCTGCAGGGGGAATGCAATGCACACTTTGCTTTTGGAGATTAGCAGAAGCTTCAGTTCAGAAGCAGCTAAAATAATAACCAGAAGTTTTTGGATGTAGCTGTAATTTTTGGTTGATGCATGAGCATGTGTGGCTGTGGAGGCAGGAGGTGGCTGTCCCATCCTGGGGCCAGAGGATGGATGAGCTAACACTGCCCTCTCTGGGTCTCACCCACTTTTTTTCTTTTCTTTTTTTCTAATTAGCAGAGAACAACAGTCCGTATATCACAGGATTTTGTGTGTTGCCCTCCCTTTTAAGTGGCTTTTAAGAACCTCTTAGGACTTCTGTGACAAAGTGGGTTTTGTTTTAGAATCCTTTTGCAGGTTTGTTTCTTCCAGTTTCACCAAGAAGGGAAGAACTAGTTAAAAATCAAGAAAATAAGATATTTTTTTACCACAGAAAAACCAGCTCATTTGTTAGCATACTGCTCAGCCTTGCTCTTGTTGGTCTGACATTTTGTTTCCCTGTGCTGGCCATTGGACTGCTCTTAGCATTGAATTAACAGGAGTTCCTCTGTCAGATCTTTTCCATTTAGTAGTTAATAAACACCCTGTGAGAAAGAGAGAAGTGATGTTTCCCCACAACTTAGGGGTATAGTGGGATGGATGGTGAGCTGAGTAGATAAGGTAAGATTTTAATTTTTTTAAAAATTAATTTGTTTAATTTTTGCTGCCCATAACAGGAGGTATTGAGTGTCAGAATAACTAAGGAGAGTATTGTGGGAGTTGTTAGAGAGGCAAAGTAAATCTTAAAGTTCTCTGGTCCTAGTTGGCTTGATCTCAGAATTAAAATATGGCAGAGCAGCTGTTTTTTTTTTTTTTAATTCAGGTGGACAAATGGATTTCAAATTATATGATTGCTCACTCCTGCACATCCAATGTTTTAACATTTTAAAGGGCTGATTTAAATGGTGATTTTATTTACAAGTGGTTTTGACAGAAGTAAAACATGATAGTAGGGAAATGAATCATCTTAACAAAAGAGCAATGGAAATTAGCTTTTCATGTCTTAGCCATGCTGTAATTTCCTGTGACTGTCTGAAAGGATTAATTAATGGATTTCCAGATCATTTCTTCTCTGCTTTTGATGCAGGTAGACTCATTTTAACGCCTGAACTTTTGGATGTGCAATGTTTTTGGTAAGTTAACCAGCAGCTCGACAGCTGTAAAGAATCAGAAATTAATGAAGTAGTAACCCTGAGCAGATTTCCTGCTGCAGACATGTGTTCAGATATGATGTATTGATATTCATGAAACTATTCTAGATTTACACTCATACAAGTGAGAAGGGACTCTAACAGAGTCCCTTGAAGCTGAAGGACACACATCATGAGGCAAGCTTTGTGCTAATCTGCATGAGTGGTAATGTACAGTAATTTCTGGCATTTAAACCATATTCCTCTGGGTTTGCTCTCTGAGAGCTGTGTAATTCAATCCTAATGATGCTGCTCCTGCCATATCCAGAAATGAAAAAAGGAAAAGTTAAAAAGTCACCAGTTTCTCCAGGCAAGAGACCACTTTGTTGGGAGGATATAGTCTGCCCTATACTGGTCTCTCAATGGAGGGGCACTTGAGAACTGGGAGAACTGGGCACTTGAGCATCTGCCCCCATACCTAACTAGAATGAACAGGCTGATGGCTAAAATTTCTATTGTGTATTTTTCTGTGTTAATTCTAGGAGGATGGCACAGAATAGGAAGCTGCCAATAAATGATTTCCTAGTAAGAGATCAGAATACCTGCTCAGTATTAAATTCAGTAAGCTTATATTTAGGGTTGGATAAAAGACAGTAGGAATGGGGTAAAATAATTTTCCCCATTTTAATTTTCAGGATGGGGGTTAAGAGGCTCTCCTAACAGTGTAAGAAAATAAAAAGGGTTTTGTGAGAGTGCCAAATGCCAAAATCAAGGTAGTGTGTTGCCCTGTTTCTTAGCTTAGGCTTGTGTCCATGATATGGCTTCATAAAAGTAGAGACCCATGCTTCACCTTGACTAAGTGGCATTTGTCACCTTACTATAACCTTGTCTCATTCTCCACTGCCTGCTCAGTGGTGCTTGTCCCATTCCCATCCTACAGTTATTAACAACCTTCTTACCTGGCCTCTTCTTAACTTTCTCCACTGCTTCATAACTGTTATTATGAATAATAACAGTTTATTATTATGAATAATGAATAACTCTCAGTTTGCCTGAATGAGAGGAATAGCTTTTATTTAAGTGATTTTTTCCCAGCTGACACTACATTTGAAATACGTCACGTTTGTTTTAGACCTGAAGAAGGATTTATCTTGAAAACTTCATGGTTTTCACAACTCTGCCAGTAATTCTGAGGCCTGTGGGAAGTTATATTGGATTCTGTGGTCCTCTCCTAGGCTTCCTTTTCATTTAACTTACGGTTGAAGCGTACCTTGATTTGTGGTAGGTAGGTAGATAGATACACGTGTGTGACTAAAACTTATTTTGGAAGTAGACAAATCATAGAAAAAGTCTGCCAAAGTCCCAGCCCTTCAGAATTATGTAAATATTTTGTTTGGAAATTCTGAAATGCAATTAGGGGCATGTGATTGGAAGGTACTCAAGTCCAGTCTCCTGTTTTCATTGGCAGTTACTCCATATATTTCCTTTCATTAACTAACTGAATAAGGTCCAGTAGAACCAGTTAGATTTTCTTTTCTTATTATTCTTGCTAAAATACTATTCTAGCACCTCATTTTGATGGTACTGCTAATGGTCATTTTGATCCTAATTTGTTTTCTTGCCAACAATGTGTCTTAATTTAGTCCTCCCTCCCTCCCTCCCTCCCTCCCTCCCTCCCTCCCTCCCTCCCTCCCTCCCTCCCTCCCTCCCTTCCTTCCTTCCTTCCTTCCTTCCTTCCTTCCTTCCTTCCTTCCTTCCTTCCTTCCTTCCTTCCTTCCTTCCTTCCTTCCTTCCTTCCTTCCTTCCTTCCTTCCTTCCTTCCTTCCTTCCTTCCTTCCTTCCTTCCAATGCCTTGCACATCACCTGTGCATCCTGGCTCTATGAATGTTGCCAGATCTTTCTGCAATGTGTTGAATGACTTGGGACATTGAAATCTCTATCACAAACAACTTTTCTCAAGACCTTTTTACTACCATTTGGTGGAATCTGGAACTCAAATATGTGTGCCCCATGGCTATGTGTCTAGGTTTTGGGAGAATCATCCCTTCATGATAGGTGAGATGGAAGGGAATTGGAGAGGTCCTCCATGGGAGGATTTGGCTGTGTTTTAACAGAAGTTAACTGAAACTGGTATAAAAATGTATAAAGCAGTTTTACTTGTTAATAGTTTAAGAAAATTCTCAGCTAATGCTGACCATGTGCTAGGTGACCAAAACACCCATTGGTCTTATTTATACTTGGAGTCTTTCCTAAGATATTATGCACTTAAAAAAACATTAATTACTGTCTTATCACTTTCAGCAATGCAGTAGGGGCAGAAAAAAATTGCTGTGATGAAGCTGTCAATTACAGCTGAAAATTATGGGGCCAGGTGCATGGATTACTTAACAAGATAAACATCTCCCCAGCTGCTGAGTATCTGAGAACCACACAGGCATTTGGCACTTTGTGTGCCACTTTGTCACCTTCCATGGGTACTCATTTAAGATGTCCCTTTTTGTTTGTGCACCAGGGCTTGGGTTGGCACATGAGAACTGTGGCTGTTGAATGATCCGCTCCTCTTAATCTGAGTATAATTTACCTTAGTATGCACTGGAAATGTTACTGAATTGATTAATTTGCTTGATTTTCTGACTAGAATAGCTGTCATGGAGTTCTGAGTGCTGGCATACCATATGAAGAGAAGGTTCTTACAACCAGGTGATAAAATTTTTGCAGTGTTTTTTAAAATAATGACTTATTTTAGTGCCAGGTAACAAAAGCTGACATAGACTATAGAAGGGACACTTAGTTTGCAGTCGATTTTTCTTCAATAAGATGAAAAATAAAATGACCGAAATGTAAAGCCCACATATTTATTAAGGAAAGAATGGTGTAGGCTAAGTGCCATGAAAGAAAATGGCATTGTTTCTTTCTGTCTTAATTTCTTTCATTAGTTAACTCTTGGTGGTGTTATTCTTTGGGAGAGTACCACTGGGTTTGGGCTTGAGAACTGCTGAAGTCCTATTTACTGACTCAGCTGGACTATATGATCATTGTAGGTCCCTTCTAACTGAACTAATTACATGATTTAAATGTAGCTTTGCCCTTATATATTTAGTTTCTAAGTATAATGTTTTTAGAGATGTGTCTGTACCAACCACCCTTGGTGGTTAAGGTGTGTATATATAAATTGGGATGCTCTGTGGTGTGGAGAACACACAGGAAAATACCCTGGCTTAACCTCACTGATTTTGCTTTCAAGCCAAAACTGACTGACATATGGAAGAAACATCATCTAATGGTTATCAAAAGAAAATAGATCACCTCTGGCTCAGGAAATCCCAGTGATTTCTGCAGTGGAGGCAGGACAAGTATTCTGGGGAAATGTCGGTCCCCACTTAACCTGCTCCTTTTTCCTCATGTCTCCCCCAGACAGTGCTGGAGACAGGATGCTGGGCAAGGTGGACCAGAGCAGTGTGGTGTGGAGCAGGAATTTGTACATCCTCAGGGCTTTCAACTGGCAGGGGCAGGAAATTCTTCAGATGAGCTACTGCACCATAGACCTCCTCTGGCTTCCCAAGAGAGTTCTTTTTCATTTGTTTTAGTGATCATAATAGTAATAATAAAAAAATAATTCCTATTTCCATATAAGTAGGAAAAAACATTCCAATTTCCATGTAATTCAGATGTCATTAGAGAGAATAATAGAAGATAATAACAGAGAATAAGGAAGATTGAGAAGATTGGTTTGGGCTTTTTTTTAATCTTGATTTTTGTGTCTTTCCTTTTACAGTTGGAGAGCTACTACTCCAGTAGTTCTTCTGCCTCTTCAAAAAATTGCTTCTAAAGAGAATTAGAATTTCAGGCTAAGCCTATGAGAGGCTCCCAATATCGAATACCCCAAGCATCCAACACCAACTGCTCCAAAGTTCCAATTTCCTAACATATTTTTAAGTCATCTCAAGCTTCACCAAAATGATACCTAATCATTCTGTTTGTTTCTGACATGTAAAGTTTTAATTCCTTCTGGCATAGGAGCAACAATTTGCTTTACTTTATAATTTGTTTTACTGTCTAGTATTCTCCCATCATAAAGTCGATAGCAAATGCCCTCCCTCTGCCACCTTGAACATATGTTACTGCAGCAAAACATTTCAGGTTGTTCCCAGAGGAAAATTGTCCTTCAGATTCTGATCAACAATATTAATAACAACAATGAAAGGAATTCTACTTCGCTTGGCTCATCCTAAAAGCTGAAGTGCTGCTAGAGGCTAGTCAGGACCATGAGGTAAAAGGTAAAAAGGTCCAAAAAGGTAAAAGGTGTCCCCACAAAGAACATTGAAGGACTGTAAACTGAAATTTTAATCTGAGTCACAAAATAGCAGGTGATGATGGCTTCTTCCATGGCTTTGTTTTGCAATAATCATGTAACATGAAGTGGAAGTAAATGGTTATGCTTTGTTTCCCCCTCTTTATTTTTTTCCCAGCAGAGGTGTAGTGCTTTCAGAGGTGGCTGAAAACTCAGGACTGAGTCCTACTCCATGGACAGCAGGTACCAAGGCACCACCAACCTTGTGATGAGTGGTGCCATAGTGAGCATTTGAATTCTGAAGCAACAAGAGATGCTGTGGGACTGTGAAGCTGGATCCTAATTTTTACCTGTGAGTAAAATTTCAGTGGAACTGTCAATGGCTGTGTGGGTGTGGGTGTGCTGTTTAGTGGAACAGTCCTGGTTCTTGAGCCTGTTGCAGCAGACATTCCTAAGAAGAGAAGCTACAACTAAACTCACAATCAATTTAGTGCTGGCAATTTCTTATCAAGGACTAGGTAGTCATCAAAAACTCATTTCATGTAGACCACCAACACATCACATTACATTTGTTAGTATTAAATATGTACTTCTAAAGCTGAGTAACAGCAGAGTCAGCTACCTGTCTCCTGAGTTGCTGTTTGTATATTGATTTTGAGGTAGCACCCAGATGTTCCAAAGTCTAGACCCTATTGAGTGACATAGAAGAAATGTTCCAAAGCTTCTGTAGCTTTAGAAGATACTGCAGGATTTTGATCTTCATCTTTATGATTGATCTCAATAATGTAAAATTCTTCCAGGACAGAGCTCCATGATCAACACCAAGAGTGTGAAAGAAGATTGAAACACGACATTTTGGTTTTATCAAAAAATTACATTGGCCCATGATTTGAGATTATGTTATTCTAGTATCATGTAGCCGTCTCTTTGTTCCCTCTGAAAAGACTTTGGATGATAGCTACATGAAGTAGTATATATTTTGATATCAGACAGATTTTCATTGTAATTCATATTTAGTAATCTGTACATACTTTAAACTTTAGTACATATTTAGTACTCTGACTAAAGCACTAAAAAAATCAGCCACCTGGCTTTGCCAAACAATGAGTCTGTGCCTTGCTCAAGCAGTGTTTTGCTATGATAGTGTTAAGAACTCCAGGCTAGGTCAAGAAAATATGGCTCATATCTTCTAATGTAATGCTCCCCTCATTTGTCCTGAATGAATCACTAGTGTCTTCAGAGCCACCTCAGATAATTAGGATAAGCTCCTTAAGTTATTTGTCTTTTATGGTGTCTAAAATAATAACACAACAGCATCCTGCTGTGTCACTTGCTGTAATGCCCTGTGTTTTACTCTTTCATCCCACTGCATCCTTTCATTTCATTGACCTGGTGCCTGGGACAAGCTGCAGGAATGGCAGGGTTGCTTTTATCACTCCCTGGCACGTTGTCAGGTCAGTCTGTGGCTTCAAACCCTGTATTATGGATACAGCAAACTTCAGGCTACTTGAAACCTGGATAGACCTTGAGTCTAGGCAGAAAAAAAATGTTTAAACATTTGGTTGTTAAAAATCCATCTTGTTTAGTTTAGTTGCTCTCATTCTTTATGGCAAGCACTTCCAGCACAACCACATCAGAGGTAATTGGAGCAACCAAGTCAATGTAAAGCTGAGGAAGATTAAGCCCACTGTCTATAAAGCTCATGTAGCTCTCAAGCAATCCAGCAATGATCAATTCATTATCATGACAAGCAGCCTGCCAAAGAAAACCTACAGGCTATTGAAGGCAAGATGACTGTAAAATTAGAGATCAGACCAACTTTAATGCTCACTAATGGACATGAACATTAGCCTTGCAGCTTTAGCCAACTGCACTGAAAGAGACCCTGGTGACATTTTTGGATAACGTACATTAGAGACTGAAGATTTTAACTTTTTTTTTTTTTTTTTTCTCCCCTTCTTCTTTTTTTAATTTCATGTATTGATTTATTTTTTTTTACTGAAAATGAAAGTGGCTGAGGAAAGAAAGAAGTTGGAAAGGATACTGGGAGTGGAAAGGAATGAAGATTGCCCACTGGATTTTCTAAAATATTCCCTTCCTATGTTCTTGCAATATTCATCAATGGAATCTCTGAGTGAACATTCTCTCCCCACAAAACTTTATTTGTCTACTTTACAGTCCAGTGCTAGCGCTGTCAAGGACTACGTGCCAAATGAAACATTGGAGGTATAACTGACACCATATACACTCAAGAAAAGCCAAGTTTTTGTGTACACAGAGCTACACACTGCTAGTGAGCAGATCTTGAACAACAAGTAGAAAACCAGAATTATTTCTCCTGCCTTAGCTGCTTTGTTGTTAAGCAGCTGTGATGACCTCTTAAAAGAAATTATAATTTAGGGTCTTTAGGAGGCAAGTCACTGCTGAGCAACAGCTATAAGAACAAGTGACTTAAAGAATAACTCAATGTTTAAGAAGTGGTCCAATTTCCCTATTAGATTTAGCATCATAGCAGAAAAGTTACTCCTCTTCCATCATTTTTTCATTGTAGAAATGACACTGAAACAAAAACTCACTGTTCTCCTTTTTTCAGCTTCGTTATTCTGATTAAACTCATTTTATACTATTAGCTGCCCACATCTAGCCCCATGATTAGTTCTGCCCTTTTTTAGTTCTTTTCTACCCCACTTCATCATGTTAACTAGTAACAGGCTCCAATATATAAGGTAGTGTGGCCACAGTGATGGAAGTTACATGCAAAAGCCTGGGCAAGGCTTCCTTGCTGGCAGCCACTGGGGTTTTGGGTTGGTTGCACATTTCAAGCATTTACTGTCTTTGTGTAGACTTCAAAAAGCACATTAAGAGAAACCCAGGACTGTTGAAAAGCTGTCCTTTTACTGAATGTTCTGAAGCCTTTATTCATGCCAGACTTCTGTGCGGTCACACACTGCCACAGAGTATTTTTGTATCTTCCCCATAACACATCTCCTGATGTGCTCTGTGCAGCTCAGGGGGACCCACTGCTCCCTGTAGTTTGCCCAGGGATGCTTCCCAAGGTCATTCCCCATGGCACATTCCCACGTGCAAAGCCCAGGGCTGCAGGGTGTTATCTGATTCAGCCTCACTGGCTTTGCAGTATCTTTTTCCCAAAGACATGAATGAAAAATAAAGATTTGGTACGAGGAGACAGAGAAAGAATTCAGGGGAGCGCTCAGCATTATTTATGTTGTTGGCTTAAATTTGCCTCAGTGCTGTTTGTATTTTAAAAAGTGCTAGGCAGGAAAGTTTTCTGTGATAGTTACATGGTCTGTATCTTGGAGGGGAGGCAACTGAGGCATATTTCTTGATGCTAAATGAATACTTCCCCAGTGCTGACTGAAGAGGGACATACCTGAGACAGTCCCCCAGCTCTAAGTTGTGTTTCCACACCAAGATGTTTTGTCCTCGTTCTCATATTCCTCTTCTGTCCATGTCTGTTACTCCTCTTTTTCTCAAATAGGATTGCAATTGCTCCAACAACAAAAACCTGAATATAATAACAGGAAACTGAGGAAATAAGTGGAGTGCTCACCCCTTTCCACAAGAACTCTACTGAAATCCACATAATGGAGGAGAGACAGCCTTGTCTCATCTGATCCTACGTCTGCCCTAAGCTGTTCAGCTTTACCTAGATATCACTAGGATATTACATTAGGGGAAGCAGGGGAAAAAAGCAAATCTTGTGTTTGTACAGCAAAAGGCAGAAAACACGTGTGTTGAAAAGCAGGCAAAAGCTGGGAAAGAGCAGTGGAAGGGCAATGCAATATCTTTACATAGCTGCATGAATGAAAGCTCAATGCAACAGTACCCTAGGTGCTTCCAGGACACAAGTTTAAATAGTGCTGCCCCTTAGAGAGCTGCCCATCTGCATTTTTTAGGGTGAAATCCTGTTCCTCTGAGATCACCACAATTCTTTGTTGTTGATTGTGGCGGGAGCAGGGATTTAACCTAAATATTTTATGGTACCATCACATAGCATAACATCTTATAATTCTTGGGGGAAAAAAATCAGATATTCATTTGTGATGCCATGTGGCACAGGATACGTCCATATGGCCATGTTCACAGCAATCAAACAGATAATGCCACTGAATTCAGTAGGCACCATCACAGCACAGCCCTGAGGAGGCTGAAAGAGGAAAAAAAAAAAAAAAAATAAAAAATCATTGATTCAAATGAGGCCAAGATTTCACCTCATGTTTTTAGTGTAGCAAATGTTATTGCAAGCCCACACAGAGCCAGCGTGAAGTGCAAATTACCACAGGAATTTGTCATATTCATTACCAGCCTAGCATCATTAGTTTATATGAGTGTAGGCAATTAGAGGAGAGGTTTCAGTTTCTTTCTTTGAAAATGTGAATTTTATTAACAAAATGACAAGCTTTCTTTCAATGAAAGAAAGTCATATGCTTCAGGAAGAGTCATAAATTTGAGGAAAGAGCTGAAAGCCAATGTTTAACAAAGACAGCATCACTCCACAGAGTAGAAAACAGGCAGTAACTCAATTCCTCATGTATATGGGAATCGAGTAGAAGAAAGTAACCATGGCTGAAGAGATTTCAGTTGCAAAGGCAAATTTAAAGCTACTGAAAACAGAGCAAAGACACTTGGGGGTCATCACTGGACCTTGTTGTCAGTTGCTATACCTAGATTTAATTACTCTCCACTGACTGCTCTTCATTTTTTTCAGTTATTTGGTGACCCTCCCGTATTTGATAACCCTTCTATGTGAAGTGATGCTGAACTACTTATTGTGGACAATATTTTTCCCAGTGAGTTAAAATGCCTGATGAAGATGCCTCCCTTTTCACCTGCAGGGTCTCACCCTGGCACATTGCTGTCAGTTCAGATCTGTCTTCATTTTATTTTTTTTTTTTTTTTTTTTTTTTTTTTTTTTTTTTGAGCATTGATAGGACATGAGAAAAAAAAAATACGATAGCAGTTTTGTCCGTGCATGTGTGACCATTACGTATGTTTGAAAAAGCTACACGCAGGCAAAAAACACCAATTCGATTTGCAATCTTGTGTAACTTTCTTGCACGACGGGGGAGCTGCGTTCGCTGGCGTTTGTCACGGCGCAGGATTAAGGCCGGCGATGCGGTTAATCCTGTTCTAGAGCGACCTCTCGTGTTATGTTGGTTAACTTTGTGTTATTTCTTTTACCCAGTTTCCAACGAGGTTATGAAAACATCGCCAAATCTCCCTGGATGCTGGTTTTGTTCTGTGCAGCAAGCTCAGTTACGCTCCCCACCCCCCGCCCCCCTTGTGCTTGTTGCTTGGTCAGTGCACTGCATTCTACAGACTCCCTTTTTTTCCTGAACTGGCAGGAGGATTTCCCCCCTCTTTTAAATTAATTTTCATGTATATTCACTTCTGTTCTGAGTCTTCACCTTTCAGTGAAATGACCAGATGTCTCAGAAAGCCTGGAGCGATGCTGGCATCAGGAGACTTCGCCCCCATCCTGAGTGACTGCAGACTGAGATGCCAATATGTTCTGGTTTGTAATGGATGATTGATTTGCAAGGCTGTTTTGCTCTGATTCTCCCTTACTTAAAGAAGCATTAGGCCATTTATTTATTTATTTATTTTATTCCAAGCCATATTTCCCCTGTCTGTGGTCTTGCCTTCCATAATTACTTTTCTAAGTAGCTGCTCATTTGGTTTTGGGTTTCCTGCGTTTTGCTTTGTTTATTTATTTATTTATCTATCTCCAGAGGGGCTCATATTGTTTGAATCTTTAATAGTAGAATAATGGCTTTGAGGAAGTAACCAGAACAGTCACCTAAATACTTTTGAATGCCCACTCCTCAGCAGCCATATGGACAGAGAACCACACTTTGTCTTCTTGGGCCTGCTTAATGCCCCATCTTGTCATCTAACGCATCGGATCCAAACATTTAATGCCTGCACCTCTTAAGGTTTTGTAAAGTGTGTCTTCAGGCACCTTGGACAAACCTGTGGTGAAACCCCCTCAGGTTCTGCCAGAGCATGAGTATGTGCAGCTACACTCCACCTGTGCTAGCATTAGAAAGTCCTGTGCATCTGGAAAAGACCACTAAATTGTTTCTCTGTGTGTAACCCCCCTCCTTACAAAAGCTCACCTCCGAAACACCAGTACGGGCTAGAAAAATAGCCAAAAAGTCAGAGTTTGGACCGTAGTAGCAGCTGGCATAAGGCTGAAAGTAGGTTTTAAAAGTTACAGCCTCCAGTATATAGTTCCCTGTCTTTCCCCTGACAATTGGAGTGTAGCTTGGTGGAACAATAGCGAAATCACTAATTTAATCCTTTGCAGTTCCCCAGAGCTTTTTAATGCATGCTACAAATTAATTACACAACTTTTACAAATAGCTGGGACTGAGCTTTTAATTCCTCCTGCAGTGGGGAATGTGCTAAAACATAACCTGCCAGGGCAGACATTACTGTGCCTTACAGACTTTTTGCATTGGTCTGGGAAGAGAAAGGAATTGGGTTTGCAATGTTTTAAAGGGGGGAACAGGCTCTCACAGAACAATGCTCCCAAATGATACGGTTTTGGGTGCCAAGGATTGGTCTTCTGACTTTAAAAGCATTGTTTTTCTTTCGTGACTGTGGCTGGAGTTCCTTTGGTGCTAATAAATGACTGGAAGGACCCATCACATCCTTCACTCACTAAGGTTAGTGTGAGTTTCACCACTGCTTTCAGCAGATGGAGGATCTGCCTCTAATTTATTTATTGCAATTTTTTCTTCTCGCTCTGAGATCAAGCTAACTTTTTGTGTCAAGTCTCTCTTTAGAAAGAATTCTTCACAGTTTGAACTATATGGATCCACCAAAGATCTCCTAGTGGAGGATTTTTCAGTGATCCTCCGGAAAAAAAAATCCTCAGGAGTCTCCTTTTGTGTAGAAAAAACCCCCCTCTTTTTCATCCTGCAGATGTAGAGTTTACCCCTAGAGGTCACTGCGATCCAGGGATTTCGGCGTGTCCTGCCCGGCACCAAACAAAACTGGTGCAGGAGGAGGACAAGGGCAGCGTCCTGGGAGATCTGCAGGAGGCTCATGAACCTCATGGAGAACTTTTCCCCTCTCTCTTGTCATGTCTGAGGCTTATCACTAGAAACCAGACAGTATGGTAACTTTTTTTTTTTCCCCAAATCCACATGAAATTATCTTTTCTCGTCCATTTTCTTTTTGTTTCTTCCTCTGCACTTGGAATAATGAAAGATAAGTATGGCCAATTTGTTATTAATTATTTTAAATTCAAGAGAAAATTCATCCTCAGCAGGTGAAGAAGATGACTTCTGGGTTCTCCAGTAAATTGTTCATAGGAGTGAATTTTTTACTTTGCTGCTTAGTTTAGGATATATCTGGTTTAGCTTTTTGTCAAAATTTATGAGTATCTCCCATTTTTAAAGCATATGATTTGAGGTTTTTTTAAGTTAACTTTTCAGTTTTGATGCACAGTGCTGGCAGCTTTGAGGTTCAGTATGAGGCAGGTGGGCTCAAAAGCATCATGCTACTTCTGCAAAGATTTTGTGCAAGGATTTCTTCAAACTCTAGATGTACTTCACCTTTTAGGACAACTCAAGATTAGGTGGAGAATGCTGTTGGTAGCATTCTAGTGAACTACAGGCTAATGTTTTAATTTGGTGGGGGAAGAGATACCAAGATACTGTTCCACTTAAAATCAGTTTTTTCCAGGCTTTTCTGGGTCTGCTAAAAGTTTTGAGACACCTTTGAAATGTGAGCTGCTTTGTCTCAAATCTAGGAAAAAAAAATGTATCAAAATGTGAAAAAAAAAAGTCTAGAAAAGAAATCCTTTTTGACTTTTCACAATATTGTGATCATATTCTGCCCACAGAATTTTTCCTGAGTAAGTTCTATGGTAAAGCAAGTACGTGCAACCAGAACAAGTGGAAGAACAGTTGGCTAAAACTTCCTCCATATTAAACTTTAAACATGGCTAGAAATAAGCATGTTGGTGGAGCTGGGTAGGCCGTGGTCCCTTCTATATGACATGCATCATAATTTAATAGAGCAGAATCCCACCTTTGCATCATACTTGAAAATATGCAAATTTCTATAAATAATGGATTTAATCCTATTAGAAAAGAGATTAAAAGTAGTTAAACATGTCAGCCTTGATTCTGCTCTATGGCTTGTTAGCAGAAGCAGAAGTATATGCTTATCCAGTTGATGAACCAACTGTGCCATCAGCAGTCACAGCCCCCTCTAGGGAACCTGCCATCTTTGCAAAACTTGGCTGTTACGTATTTCCTTATCAGAAATTACTCTTAAAATAGCAGCAGCATCTATCTAATACTGTACATTCTGGTGATAATCCTGTGGTCATTTGTTTTGGACTGGACTAGTGCTTGGAGGAGAAATCACAGACCCATAAAGGATGAGATGTGGTTTTTGTGCCCGGTTTCACTACCGACTCTTGCTAAGCCCCCTGGCAAGACATTTCAACTCTCTGTGTTTTGGTTTCCTAATCTGCACAAGATTTGGAATAGCTGCAGTAGTAAGCATTGTGTGGGAATGACCAATTATTAACAGAAGTTGGGTAATCCTATTTGGACAGCATAGAAATTCTAGAAACTGCAGGCATTCAGTTACCAAAATATTCACTATCTGATCAAACAGCTGTGATAAAATATCACAGTGGTGGTGTAAAGAAGGCATATTGTGAAATAACACATAGTTACATAGGAAAATGGAAGAAATGCCACTACCAAAATTCACTAAAAAAAAGAGATTAATACAGTAATTGATTTTTTTTCTGGTTTTCCAAAATGAGGTGTATATATTGGGGGTGGGTAGGGCACACGCATAACATTTAATGGGGTGAAAGAGCTTATATGGGGGAAGAGATGGTAATGTATGGCTCTGATTACTTTGTCTTTCTCGCAAAAAAAAAGGAAAGAGATGGGAAAAAATCTAATTTTAGAGTCAAATAGGACAGGTCTCCTCTGGGAAAGGCTTTACAGGCAGCTCTAGCATGGGGAACATAATGGTATCAGTTGGTTGCAGTGGAAGTACTGGTAAGGGTACTTACAAGTAAGGCCTGCAAGCACTTCTGAAGCAGAGTCACAAGACTCCTCTGCCATGTGAGGCCACCATGGTGGGGCAACTGGAAAAGTTAGAAATGTGTGTATTCACACATAGTGTGGGGGAACCTACACCTTTGGTTTGCTTAATACGTTAAGTTAACCTGAGTCAAAGTTTTAAGAAGAACTTTTAAACCTTACTTTTTTGCGTTAAAAAAAAATTCATTATAAGAAAAAAAATTTTCTTTAGTTGTTGCTGCTTAAATGCTTGGCAACTGTGGCCCTACAAGACAGCATTATAATTCTGAAATACGAAATTTCTGGAACACATCTGAAAGGCCACTTGGCCTCAGCAATTCAGTCTTTCCTTCAGCATGGAAAGCTTTACTTTTTGTGAGAAGGTTTTTAAACAAATAGCATATTCATGGTGTAGTCTTGCTTTATCATTTCTCAGCTTTACTTTGCAACTGTTTTTACTTACAACAGTCATGATGGATGTTGAGACCATATCATTTTTTAAGTGGCAAAAATCCTCCTGCAGTCCACCTGGCCTCTGGCTGAGAGGTGGTACCTTAGGAGAACGCAATGTCCTACTTTCTGTATTTTTGCACTCTTGTTCAGTGAGAGAACAGCCTTCTTTATCATTTAGCCATGACATATGATGGAGTGAGGAGATCCAGAGACATTTCTCAGAGATGCCAGATTTGATGCAGTTCTGTGAAGGGTATTTCTTACCTGTGAGAAGCCCTCCAGTTTCTTGCCCCCTTCTTATCATCAAAAATGTTTCTGTTCCTCTCTCTAGGTCAGCCTACTTCCTGGCAGGCTTGCAGCACTCCTGAAGAAGTAGGACACTGAAAGGGAGAAAAACATCATATGTGAGGGCTTTATCAGTCCTCAAGGAGCTCCCACCTCAAAGACCAGCAGCACCAGCTCATCTGCCTTAAACTATGCTTCCTCATGTCTCCTTTTGGATCTCTGGGGTTTCTGCTGCAATCATAGGCACAAAAAGGATGGCCCTATAGGGAGTACAAGGGCAGTCCTCAGGAGCCAGAGGAGAACATGGATGGCTGCTCTGGGGATTACTGCCAGTGGGACCAGAAGTAGGGGGTGGTCTCAGAGGTCAAAATGGTGATATGAGTGGTTTTGGCAGCTGCTGCAGTGAGACGCAGGGAGCAGCCAGGTGCAGGATGGTGACCTACCACCAAGACCCTGCTTCTAATACACCACAGTGATGTATGTCTGTTTTGAAGAAAGATTCTACTGCTGTGGGACAGGGAGGAGGAACCACTGGGATGGGTGAAGAGCAAATATAGAAAGATCAAGTGAAGGGAAAGCAAGACATGCAGCCCATCTCAGCTCTCTCCTCACAGGAGACAAATAGCTGCAAAGAGCCTGAAATTTCAGAGAAGGATCAGGGAAAAGGAAAAGCCAGAGTCTGGGTGGCTGGCCCTGTCCATATTGCTTATGGGCTTGGTGTTGCTTCCCTCTGGCGCAGTATCTCCCCTTTCCACCCTGACGTGGGGGCACCCACCTGCCCAGAGCAGAAGGGAACTGCCAAGCAAAACCACTTGGCCTTTTGTGCTGGAGGCACAGTGCAGACAAGGATTGTTTCCTACCCAGTACGTCTGCTGTGCTAGACTTGAATTCACCTTGTCAAAGAGCTGGCACCTGCCATTTCTTGAGGGAAAAAAAACATGGTCTCTGCCCGGGTCCCCAGGGACTGGTGGAGACAAACAGAGCAGCAGCTTGCTGGGGCACTCACTGTTACAGGGATAAAATGAAGTGTGGGAGGCCCTATTGATGCCCGATAGGAACAATGGAAGCCAAATGCTGTGGTGAGAAAGCAGCCATTTGCTGTGCCAGCTGCAGCCAGGGATGGCAGAGGGAAGGGATGGGAGAGCACGGGTGGGTTGGGATGCTGCAGCCTCCAGCCCTGCTTCATCCCGGTGTGACATCCCTGTTGTGCCACATTTGAGTGGCTATGAGATGGACAGAGAAGTGAGGAGAGGAAAAAACATAGCATGATGTTGCCTGCTTTTTTTTTTTTTTTTTTCTTTTTTTCTTTCTCTTGAAAGCTATGCTGGTATCAGTTTTGCTTGCTTCAGATTTGAATAGTCACTGGGAGGCTTCTGGAACCTGCTGCCCAATATATGTTATCCTGAACATCCATTTTACCTTGCCGTGCTGACACTCAATGAACTTTCTTTCTGGGAATATGATTTTGTCTCTAAGTTTTACACTGCTGTGGTCTCTGTTCTTTGAGGGAGTTGGTATAGGCCTATCTGACCAAAACCAAGGCAGACATTTCCCAGTCTGCAGCTCCGGATGGATTATGGCTCAGGGACACTTTGGGAGGGTGGCAATGATGTGGGCTATCTTCCCCTGCTTCAGCAGTGGTCTTTTTGAATGATATAGAAGCCTCACTCTGTCTTGCTAAGAAAAGCTCTCAGACCCACCAGCAAAATCCCATTTATTTTGTTTTGGTACATTAGCACCGCAGGCTGGGTTGGTTTGCACCTGTTGGAGATGATGATACGGCCAGGAGACTGTGTATGGAGAAGTGCACTTTTCAGCCAGGGCTTTGCCAGCCTGCTGTGCAAATTCAACTTTAGGCAGACACCAGTGAAATCTGAAGATCCAGGCTTTTCCCCAAAGCTTTACGTAATTAAGCTTCAACCCTTGCTCAAGATTTGCTAACTAAATCTGTTCCTAATGCAGAGCAGTGACAGGAGCATGTGGGCACTGCTGTTCCTCAGGTGTTTAGCCACAATAATGAGGTGTTGGAAGGGATGGAGGATCGATAGGGAGCTCCATGGATCACCACAGACCACCAAACACTCTTGAGATGCTGTTACAAACTTAGAGAGAGTAGCAGAAGACTGACAACTAAGCAAATAAGGAAAAAATAAAGATTCGGAGGTTTGGTCATGCCAACAGGTATTACCACATGAGATATTCAGAGGACTGTAAAAAGTGAGCAGGGGTCTATTCTGAGACCAGTCTCCATTGTTTCAATGAAAGGAGGTAAAAAAATGTACCAGAAACCATGCTGTATGTCAAAAGATGGGGGTAACAGTAAGAAAATGAATTTTTTATGTGGCATGTTAGACAACCATCAAAAGGCCTGGAATATGGGAATAATACCCCATAACTGTTGCAGATCGCTCGTGTGTGATGGTCTCCTTACAAAGAGCTTTGGACACCTCAACACATCAGGGATCTAAGGATTCAGCTCAAAAGCTCATTCTTCTGTTATATTTCTCTTTCAGTAAGCTGACAGGGAAAACTAAATGAGAGAAGAGGAATGTAGTGAGAAGATTGCTTATCTCAGACATAGCCAGAGGGCAGAAATGGCAAAAAACTTTCAGACATATCAGCATTTTTCCTGATGTCTTCCCCTGCACAATGGTGATCAGTTTATATAGTTGGAGGGGGAAAAGACCTCAATACCAGCCCCTATGGTAGCTGTTCTGTAAGGCTCATTGCAATATAAAAGCATTGATTTCTTGGAGTGGAGTCTTGCAGCCCATTCTCCAGAAGCATATGTGGGGCTGTGGAAGTGTGTGAGGAAATCCCAGCAAACATGTCATCCACCTGGCCTGGTGGTAACAGCTGGAAAAGTGAGGGGTATAGCTGATAGGCAGGAGAAAATGGTTTCTTGGTTGTACCACAGTTGCTCCTTATATAGTGTTACAGAGAGAAAATTACCAGGTGTCAGAATAATCTTACTGGCTATTTATGCAGTCATACATAGATTTCATAAAGGGTTTCCTATCATACATGATTATAAGTATTGTGAAT
This sequence comes from Heliangelus exortis, assembly GCF_036169615.1. Lineage (NCBI taxonomy): Eukaryota > Metazoa > Chordata > Aves > Apodiformes > Trochilidae > Heliangelus > Heliangelus exortis. The sequence continues at coordinate 50,859,730 of NC_092423.1, read as the reverse complement.
TTGAAGTTAATATTAAGAGGAAAAATAAAATCTTTAAATGCAATAATTTATTGTCATCCTGCTTCTGAGAACTGCTATGACAGGGAGACAGGAACCAAGTAAATTCTTTTCCAGTAATAAGTAGTTGAATCTTCTCAAACTGACATGTCAGATGTCTGTTAAAAAATGTTTATGAGCCATGTTTGGTTGGTAACAAAAATGGTAGCAAAATTCCTCCACTATTTGAAGTAACACAGAAAAATAAAAGAAGGTGTCAAAACCAGGTAGGACACGGATAAAAAAAAATATGGTACTGACCAAAAAGGAGAAAAAAACATGTATCATTTTTTTCTCATTCTTTAAGAACTGAAAAAAAACCAAACCCAAACCCAACACAAAACGAAACCCAAAAAAAGTCAGTCAGGGACAGATTGCAGTCAGAAGACATCAAAAATTTTAAAGTAAATTAAGAACTGTGAAGTACTTGCTCATCTCGATTCATTCTTCTATGGTATAAGAAGAAAACAGGATAATGTACTTGATTCTTCAAACAGTTTAATTCCTCCACAGATTCATTCATACAGTGAAATCTTTTTTCTGCTGAGGGAATAAAGGGAGAGACAATGAGAAATCTTTGGTCAGTACACCAGATATTCCATTCGATTTGTTCCCAGTACATGTGAAAAACTCAGCAGACTGCATGTTGTGTTTACTAAAGAACATACACATGCATTTAAATCACTTATATCTTCCTTTTTTATGATGCAATTGTGAATTATATTCTTTTTGCATTTGTAATTAGAGGGCAGAACAGATGCGAAAGCTTAGTTTAATGTGGTATCTCCATTAAAATAACCAAGACTTCCAAGTAACTGTTCACTGTAACAGGGGGCTATGTCCATTGTTATAGTGTTTCTGTTCCAGTTCAGTGTGTTGAAAGGACTCAATTCCAAGCAAAGGTTGCTCTCATTGTGACAGGTCCTGAAAGAGACTCTTTTTTGTTTGGTTTAGAGGAAAAATATCATACCAACAACATCCTCCCTTATTATGGTATGAAGCATCAGACTGAATTGAAATCTGTGAGAAGTTCCCTGTTTTTTCATAAGAAATCTTTTGTTTTTCTTAGTTGGGCTTTTACTCACAGTGGTACTTAGGCTACAAAATATTTTAAAATATTAACTATTAGGCTTTTCCTTTTGAACCTGGTTAAAACCAAGGACTCAGATTTTGATCAAAGACAGCTGCCCCATAATCTGTAGTTATGCTTGATTGAGATAGGCTCTGACAGCCAACATAACAATAGACAGACCATTCTTTAACATATTAACCCTTGTGACCTAATTAGCCATCCAAAAAACACAGATCCTCAACAACCTTTTTAAGCATTCGCCTCTCAATGACATTTGATTTTCCTTTTGCAATATTAGTGAGCCTGTGTTAAAATTTTAAGGATGTTTAGCCTTTCTGCAGAACAGATGCACACATTAAGCACTTGCACGACTCTAATTGAAAACCTCTGTCTTTAGCCACCAGTGCTCACAGCAGCATTTGCAAGCTCAAGGTTGAAGATCTTGGCTAAACAGAATGTTAACCATCCCGACTACATCGTTTACACATTTGCTGATGATCAGTAAATACAATTGGAATTGTAAACAGAGGAAGGGAGGTGGTGGTGAGGGAGCAGAAGAAAAAGAAGAGAGGAAGGAGGAAAGCAAAAGCTGAAATTACACTGCCCTATTTACTTTTGTAAAGAAATCTCTGTTTCTCTGATCTACTTCAAAGACCCTAAAATGGATAATCACATTACACAACAGAATATATAATAAAGAGACTAAATTCCTACCAGTCACTGATTTTTAACTAATATTATGTTTGTTGTGCGTGTTAACTATACTATATCTTCAACATCAGACTTTTTCCCTTTGAAAGCAAAGTCATAAAAATCCAGTGAAAGTTAACCCTGGCCTGTTCTGGTCAAGGATATTTGGACTGATATCTGTACAGAAAGATTTGAATTCTGTTTACAGTAATTCCCATGTGGTTAATTATTGCCCTTAACTTCCTCTAGTGATGTGCTTATTTGCAAGTGCTGTTGTATCCTTTACCATTACCCTCAGAGCGAAACCATGCATTGGTTCTTTTGGTTGTCTGCCTTTTGGGGCTTCTATCCCTTCTTCTTCTCTACTTCCACACAATGCATCCTGTCAGCACTTTGGTAGTACACATGGTTCTTCAGCAATCTGGGTAGGAAGCTCTCCATCCCAGTATGTCTGTAATTTCTTTATCACATACAAAAACTCAAGTATACTTTGTGTCTGTTCCTTTGGACTGATTAATGGAGTAATATTATGATGAGAAGTTGTGGGATAAGAACCTGATGTTCACTCAGTGTGTGTTAGCTTAAAATGCTCTGTTGCTAAAGTGCAGATAAAAAACCCTGCAGTCAAACTAATTTTTGGACTCTCAAGGACAAAGAGTAAAATTTTGAATGTATAAAAAGAGCATACATTAGTGCAAACACAAAGCATAACATAACTTCCACTGGCATTCACTGCAGAGACCAGCAGATGAAGGCTTGTAAGAAGTACGGAATAAATCAAAACACGATGAGTAATACCTCATGTGCCCGGCCCTCAGAGAGCCTCTAGAGATGCTTGTCTGTTCATCTGCTTTTGGTTTTTTGAGTAGGGAGGTCTCACTCGCTGCCTTTTTACCTCGCTAAAGATTTACTTTTCGAGTTCCTTTTTATAAACTGGAGACTGAAATTGCTGACACAATTGCTTGATTTGAAAGTATTGGGATTTCAAGAGAAATCCTAAATATCTCATCAATGACAGGAAACTCGCAGGAGTGTCTTCAGCTGAAGATATTTGTGATTCTTATAGTGAGACTTGTGACACACTTGAGTGTGTATCTACCCAGGAGTGGCTGCTGGGATGGCAGTGTACCTAGGCTGGATTTATCTGTGTTATCCAGGGATGCTCAGACAGAGCTGATCTGTCTCTTGCTGTCTGCAGGGTGGCTCTGCCTCCACATGGCTGCTGGTTTAAAACTAGCTTGGACCGTGGGCAGAACTCACTGTCTTTGTTGTGACTGCAGCGCAGACACATATTGTGTTTCTTCGCCTAAAAGAACAGAAGACAAATGGGGATTTGCAGCAATCTGCATTAAGAGGTTTACTCACTTTAAGTGTTAATGATAACTGGAGAAAAATAACGTGGCAGAGCGTGGTGGCAGCTTACGCTGTCAGAGAACACATTTCATCGCACCTCTGACCAACACAGCTGTGCTGTCAGAAAGGGATGGAGTTGGCCTTCATAGGGAAGGGAATGAGAAAAGAAAGCAGCAACCATCAGCAAATGGTGCCAGGATTGCTGAGCTCTTGCCTGGTCAGGTCTGTGGCACTGAAAAACTATGTCTCCCTAGCAAAGTTTATCCCCCTTTCGAGGTCTGTTACAAGGACCTCTCATCCTCTAGGCTGCCTTGGCATTTCCCACCATGATCCCAAGGATCATCACTGCGGACCTGTGCACCTTGGCTTGTGTTTTTCTTGAGTTTAGTACAGTCTTTCCTGCAATGGGAAACCTACAGTGAACTCTGTAGTGCAGAGAATGAGAGTCGGCTATGATATTAATTTTAAAACTGCGACAGGATTAGGTACAGTTCTGTAGCTTTGCCAGACTTAGAAGTGCCAAAATCTGCCATGACTAATTCACTGATAAGACTACTGCCATTTCTTTCCCCCATTTTATTTTTTTATATTTAAAAAATATAGGCTGAGTTAGATTTAAAAAAAAAAAGAAAAAAAAAAAAAAAAGAAAAGAAATTAATTACTGCAGAAGTCTGCTGAGTCAACTCTCCCTAAAAGTTTCTTTTGCAACTGAATAGCAAAATTTTACTTGTTAAGGTTTTATCACCTCAATGTCATAGCCATGATTTTAGCAGTGGAGACAACTATAGAAAAGACAGCAGAGGAGGGGGGGGCACAGGGTAATACCCTGAGGATAGTGGTCCCTCAGGATATATTAAATACTCTGAGGGTCGATGGAGTGAGAAACATTCCAACTCTAAATCAGTAAAAGCTGATTGACCCTTCCAACCCAACCCATTTGATGAGAAAGCAGCAGGACAAGGCAGAAATGAGATGTAATGGCTTAACTTCTGGCTAAAGTTACTGTTGGAGGTACATTCAATCAGGGCACTAAACCACTCTCTATTTGTGATTTTAGATGGGGTAAGACATAAATGGAAACATTTTCACTGGTCTTGTGGCTGGTGAAAACCACCAGTGCTCCGTGTCATCTCCATCACATGATGAAGCTGCTTCTGCTGTCCATGCTTAGGTGGCACAGATCTCCTTCAAGAGCTGGTTCCGAGCCTGCAAAACAACCCCTTCAGCTCTTCAGACTGCATGTGTACCATGTGGCAGGCCAAACCTCACAGACCTGGCAAAAGCTACCTGTAGCTACAAGCTGTAGCTTACAGGGGAGGAGGAGTTGCTGACAGTACCCCTGTGATGAGTTTATGGGGCTTAATATGGCACAGTTGTGTGCTGCTGCTGTCAGAAGACAAAATGAGAGGTTTTGGAGGGCTGGCTGGTGGTATTTGCTTCCCACCATGGGCATCAATGCAGGAGCTGGTCCTTTTGCCCAGTAGGAAGATTTCTTTTTGGATCTCTTTGTGTTGAGGAAAGTGAGCTGCATTCTTCCCCTTTACAGATGGGAGCTGATGAGCAGCTGAGCCTCAGGAGCACCTGACAGCCAGGAGGATGCTGGTGCAGAGTAGTGTGGGAACTCACTGCAGAAGAAGACAGACTGGATCCCCAGGACTGAGCATTGGACTTCTCATTGACCTCTAATTCCACTGGCTATGCCTGTAGGGAGGTATGGGTTGGGTTTTTCTATATAACGTATCTGTGGAGGGAATTTTAACCCTTTTGGGACTTTAGTCTTCCACTGTAATAATTATGCAAAGAAATCTATCTTTAGCTCTCTTTTTTGTCCCTAGTTCTGGATTTTAAAATTTTCTTTATTTTACCTCTGCTTTGTCCTGGAATACATGTTTTTCTTCATCTTCTGTTGCTCTTGGATTGCCTAACACCTGTATGGCTAAATCCTTGATGCTCTTGCAGTGAAGTTATGCAGCAGGCAACTAATCACTAAATGTGCTGAGGGGGTCTAGAGAAGAAAGAAATATGAAGCAAGGGCACAGGGACCAGAGCTGCCCAATGGAAGGAGGCTCTCAGCTGTTAAGCAATAGCACTTTCTTCTTTTAATATTTACTATCAGTGATGTTCACCCAAATTTGTTCATTTAATAGAGTATGCAATCACAAATATGTTGCCCCAAATTGATCACCAGAAAATCTGATGCTTCTGAACTTCAGAGTTTTTGCCCAATTACTGCCCATGCTCTGCCATCTTTATGCTTTATGTGTAATTGAACCACTAGCAGAAGCCTCTGTTGTTCTCAGCAACCTCGAGAGCAAGCTCCAGTCACCCCTTACTAGCAGGTTGTGAACTGGGAAGAAAGGTGGATGTTCACTGTACACCTGCAGTGACAATCACCAGCTGCCACAAGGACATTTGGATGCAACTTTTAGGCTGTGGAAAGGAAAACAAGTTGGCTGCCTGCATTATACACAGCAAGAGTCAAAGAGCTGGGTAATCCCAGGAGCAGGAGGGGTTCTTCATCTTTACAGAATCTTCTGCAATGACTTTGATTGAAGCCAAGGGTGTAGGTTTTGGTTAGGGAAAAGTTCATTCCTCCTTTCTTCTCTTCATTAGAAGAACCACACTGCAAATGGCTACAGAACCAATTACACAAGAGGGTACTGTGCACAGAATTTTATTATCAAAACCTTTCCTGACAGTTAGAGAAAGCAGCTCTTGCCCTACAACAAAACAGGTAATCTGTAAGTCCCCCCTTTTTTAAACACTGCTATATAATTATTGCTTCTTTTTAATTTTTCCACTTCATAGTCACTTTTTGACAATTGTCCTTGTTTTAAAGATAATTGTTGACTTGACATTTCCCTAAACAGCTAGAACAAAAATGGTTTGTCTAAACTGTAGAAGGCACCATGAATGGATAGCTCACTTCTATTACTTCTGTGTTGCCACTAAGTGGAAAGACAAGTCATCTTGTTTTTTTTTTTTTTAGCAGTAACAGTTTTACCTTGAAATATTTCAGAGTGAGCAAGGACAGCCCTGGACACCTACGGTGTCTCAATTGGAGGGTGACAGACATTGCAATAGCGTGCACCCTGTCTTCAGTATGCTGCTGTCAGTCACTGGTGACTGAAGTTATTCGTGGTCCATAATAATGCACAGCTGCTGCTGCACGGCAGAAATACCATCGCTAAACAAACAGAGTGCAGTACTAATAATTGAGTTGGTTTTAGGTGATTTTAAAGTTCTGATAAATTCTTTTTTTTTTTTTTTTTTTTTTTCTTAAGGAGATTTTTCCTCTTTCAAGTATGTTAAAGTGATTTCATGGGCTGTTTGTGTAACCCTCTTCCATGCAAATTGTCCGTCCTGTGGACTTCTCTGGGAATCTTTGCAGGACTAAAAATACCATCATGGTGGCATTCTGTGTTTTGATGTTTGCTGTTAGCAATTTGGAAATACACTAAAAAATTATGAGTATTAATTTCTCACTATCAGGTCCGTGGTAAACTTTAAAAAGATGAGACCAGGGATATGTTGTGTATAATCATTCAGCTAAGTGAGAGGTAGTTTTTAATCAAAGTATTCACTAGTTTATTGGGCAAAGTTTAGGGATATAAAGCAGCAGAATCAATTGCTTAAGGATAGGGGTTCTGGAAATGAAAAGTTGACCAGTTGACCCATTGACCAGTCTTTCCCTCCACCATCCTAAAGTCAGAAAGACTGTAGAGTCCTCCTACATACTGCAAATGGAGGGCTTGGTCACAGTCCACAGTGAGGATTTTGTATTTGATTTCAGGAATAGTGAAATTGGTTCTAGGTTATTAAGAAAGCTGTTATAGCCATGTTAGAAAAGTAGCCCAGGACTAAGGAGGGTCTTCTTTTGGGATGAATTCTTACCCTTTTGGAGCCCAACATGGTTTTTTTCCACTGTCTTCTGTACAACTGAGATTTCACCACTAATATTGTTTAACTCGTCTTCCTAAATAAAACAAAACAAAACAAAAAAACCCCCTAAAGAAACAACCAACCAAAAAGAAACCTAACCCAAATCAAACCAAACCAAAACCAGACCCAAAAACCCCCACAAAACCAAAGGAAAAAGCAAAAAACCAAACCACAACACCAAAACTTGAAAAGAAAAAGCCCTTCCCTTTTGCAATATGCCAACTTGCACATCAAGTGTTTTCAGTAACTCTTATTTCTTGCCTTTGGGCTTGATTTCAAAATATTCAAATATATTTGGCTTTTGTAACTTTCACTAATTAAACCATCTAAAGCAGATGGAATTACAGAAATTACAGGGTTTAAAATATCATCCTAATTGGTTTACGATCTATGTGACACTACAGTGCCATTCAGACTGTGTAATGTATAAGGACTGCACAAAAGAGAAATCTTGCCAATTAATTTTCTTAAACTCCATTATCTCCAATTTTCCCTTCCTTATAATCCCTTTACTGTTATCCTTGTTGCTGTAGCAAAGAAAGCATCCCATGGCCATATTGGGACTTTTCCTATTTGCTGAAAAAACAAGTAATTTATTTTACATGTGAGACAGAATAGAATGAGCAAATAACAGATTAAGTGAATTTAAGAGAAACCAGTAGCTAAATGCTGAGGAGTTATGGAAATAGTCTCATATATTAGAGACAGTATACTAAAAACTACTAGTATATTAGAACTAAAAAAAGTCATTTTGCACTCTGACACATTTTCAATTGATGGGGATTTGAGAATGGATAGAGGAAGGTCCTGTATTTTCAGAATGTAAGCATGCAAAGTTACAATACCACGCTTTTCTTTCACAGAAAAAAAACCCCCAAACCAAACCAAACAAAAACCCCAACTAAAACCCTTCTGTTTCTTTAAAGTATCTCATTTTGCCATTTAGACATGATTTTTAAACTCACGATTCCCTTTTGTTGCCATGGTAACGGGTTTTGGCCCTCATGGTGACAGAAAAGTGTCTCAGTTCTTGTTCCTCTTTGAACGCATATGTTTCTGTGTATAGCTGTACAGGCAGAGGGAAGGGAGGTGTGAGGAGATTGCACCTTTCAGAGCAAGGTAACTCCCTGTGCCAAACCAAGGCTGCAACTGAGGAAATAGCCTGCAGCAGGGACAGATTTATCCCCCCAACCCTGATCCCTGTGTGAACTCATTCAGACTCCAGCTCTAATAATGCTAAATAATGCTAGATAGTTTTGCTCCCCCCCCCCAGCCTTCCACTCCCCCTGGCACCCCCCTTTTGCTAAGTGATATTTTAGGGACTTTTTATATAAGAAGCAAGTGTTTGAATGAAATCTGGTTTTAGGGGATTCCTACAGAGCTGGCTGCTAGCATCCTCCAGCATTGCAGGGGTCAATTAAGAGAACCAATCATCTGGTTTTAAAGCTTTAATAAAAAAAAAAAGGAACAAACAAACCTGAATAGAACAGAAAAAGCAAGAAGAAAGGAAAGAAAAAAGAAAAAGTGGACAAAAAGTAATGTTAAATAGCATGGAGCATGACTAATGGCACAAGCATGTTAAAATCATTGGGAAAATGTCCTTGGAAGACAAATGAATTTTCAGCAGAATAATTAACTTAATTAACAAATTTGCATGCATATTCATCAGGCTATTGAAGTCTTTCCAGCACAGCTTGATGAGCATTGGTGTAATAATTGTCTCATTTACATTCTGCAATCTACTACAATTTGGGGCATGCAAAAAAAGCCGACCTCTTCCCTTTGACTTTCTTTAGGACCCTGACCCTCTTAATAAACACATGCAAACAACATGTAGTGTCCATTGCTTAGCCCTGCTTTCCACCCTTTGTCAAAAAACCTGCTCTCACTCTGCCACAATTTCCTCCCTTTCACTCCCCTTCTCCTTCGCTTTATTTTTTCCCTTTTTTTTTCTTTATTTCTTTTTTTTTTTTTTCCTTTTTTTTTTTTTTTTTTTTTTTTTTTTCTTTGGCCCAGGTTCTCTGTTTTGCCTCTGCTTGCTCTCCTGGGTAAATCTTGGCACCAGTTCTGACTTCAAATCTCCTGGGCCGCCAGACTGCATCATGTAAAAATTGCCATTTTCCTCTATCTCTGCAGGGCAATCTTTAAAGGCAGTAAGGTGTGACGCTCCAGACTGGCAGCTTGGCAAGAAAGAGCCCATGGATACCAGCACACAGGAATCTGGAGGGCTCACTCTGACAGGCAGTCAGTACTGGGAACAAAAGGAATTAAAAAAAAAAAAAAAAAAAAAAAAAAGAGGAAAAAAAAACCCAAGCAAATATATTTTTACATATTGCAGGCATATGGCCACAAGACCAGCAGAAATATATTTAATTACTGATCTTGTGCGTTAAGCAGAAATAATGTTCTAACAGCGGTACCTTAATTTTTTTTTCCCCTTAGTTTAAAAAAAAAAAGTAAATGAGGAGAGGCCTCTAGAACATAGTTTGTTAATTGTGTTGCATTTCAGCTCCATTTACACTTTTTACCTCAATTTTACAATCATTTGCAAATAGAATTTGATCACTTGATTTTAGACTAGCCTGATTATTTTAGCATGATTTTCCTTTTGGATGGGGATGGGCATTTTGAATTGCAACTAGACCATTTAACAGCCTTTTTGTTGCCTTGTTTTAAATCAAACACTTCAACCATGCAGTAGAGTCCCTACAAAGCTTACAACTGGTAGGTACAAATGCAAACTGTGCTATAAATGAGTTGACTTGTAAATGGTGGAGTCTGAATGTTTGGTACCAAATGACAGTGTCTCATTGTGGTACACGTGTTTCAGGCTTTGTAACAATCCTGTACCAACTATTTCCCTCAGAACCTCCAATCATAGTAAAAACAAATTCACTGACTGACTGTTACAAGGATCACTGGTAAAAAAATGGGGGCAGGATCGATATGGCAGATAATGGTGTTGGTCCAGAGTTGTGATGTGAAACTCCCAAATTTTTTAGCCTTTGTGTGCTCCCCAGTCACTTCTGAGATGCCCACAGGCCTAGGGCTGTGCTCACATCCCACTCTACACCTCTGAGCAAGGCAATACCATTTCCACCTTACAAGTACAAGGATCTAGAAATGCCTCTTCCACTGTTCTTGTCTCTTCAGTGGCTTCAGCCAGAAACGCTGAGCACACCTCATGAATATCAACAAGATTGGACTTTTCAGGAAATGCTGTTGTGGCAGTTTCCTTCTAAAATAATGATGCTGTTGAATTCATGAAGTAAATCAGAGTCCTCAACCCAGGTCAACCAAATATAATTTATTTCTCAGCCTGATGGGATCCAAATCCATTACCCAAACAAGTGCTCCAGTTGTGTTTTGGAAGCAGAAGAGGACATCCCCTGGTGGAGTTACCCTGTCACCTCTGGGCACTACCTGAACACCTAAAGCATATCTACGTAACAGCAACACAGTTACCAAGGTAGGACCTGTTTCAAGAACGTGAGCTGCCCTAGGTCAGTTCATGCAAGTAAACTCCACCAGCAAAGAATAACAAGAGTTGAGTTAGAAAACATTTACAATTAAGAAGTCTTAATTTGCTACAATATTTGTAGTCCATTTAAGTACATAAAATAACAATAAGATTTAGGACTGGGGAGACACCAGCCAAGTTACAACTTGGTACTGTTTGGCTTGTACAGAAGAGATTTATCTTTTTTCTTTATCTCTGAATAGCTCAGCATACCCTCACCAAACCTGAGTTCTTTCTTTAGCAAGTACTGCAGGAATTTCCAAAGACTTTTATGAAGTCATAAATTAGCTTGACAATTAAAATTAGTTTAAAAAATGAGTTATTTGCAAAATTTAACACTTCTGCCAGTCTTCGCTTTGTCCCAAATGAGCATAATAACAGTCATGTAAAACTTTTCAAATAAAGCTAACTCAGAACTTGTGTTTAGGTTGTGTTTGAAGAAATTAGCTGTAATTAAGCAAAGTTATGGACATTTTTTTTCCCAACTGTGGTGATTATTATCGGCTATTATTATAGCCGGTAGATATGCCTTGGTCAATGTTTTTATAATCTTAAATAGAGCCTATGCCATATGACTGATTCTGCCAAGAATCATATTTCTGCCAAAGTTAATTTGCTTGCAACAGTTCTACTGATTTCACAAGCTTCAAGGAAACTGGACGTGTCACGAGAGAGTTGCTTGGTCCATTTGTCTCTGCCCTTTACGACTGCATTGCTACATGGAGATGGGGGATTAGAAGGTGCTCACAGCTCTGCTGCCTTTGCATTCCTGAAAATTGAGGCAACAGCACTAGAATGAACTGAGGAAGGATCAGAGTGAGAAACCTTAAAGAACAGAGGCTCTGAAATACAGATACTGCTCTGGATTCTTAAGGGGTTGAAAGTCCTGCAGTCACAAAGGGGGAAAAATAATTAAGAGATAATCTAATCTGAATTACAACAAAAAGATACAAAAGGTGTTATTTCAGGGAAGGGTGGGATTGATTTTTTCAGTGCTCTAAATTTAATTATTATTTTGCTACATTAATGGTATGGATTTGTAGCATGTATTTTAAGGATAAGCAGAATATTTGTAAATATTTTATGGATTTGCAAATTTACCTTCTTACACTAATTTGAAGTTTCAATGACAATAAAAAAAAAAGGCCAAATGTAGATTTTGATACAAAATTTACCATTTTTATTTTGGTACTCTGTAACACTTCTCAAAAAATATATATATTTATATGCATATAACTATATTTAAAAGTTAAGTTACTTTGAAACTGAAACACATTTCGTATTGAAATTTTAAAGTAAGCATTTTGACTTCTCAAGAAAAAAAACAAACCCTTTTGTCATCTGATACTGTCAATTGACTTTGATATGATAGTGAACAGGATTCTGTGGATTTTTTAAATGGATCCCAAGCTTCTGTTTTGATGTATTTTCTCCTCAGAGGAACAAAATTCCCAGCTTGAAGCTCAGGCTGTCAGACCTGCCCAACAGAAGAGCCAGAGTGAGCCTGGGGGCCAGGGATGGAGCTCAGGACTTCTCCCCTCCTTGTTCCAGTGGCACACTACAAACCCAAGACTTCAGTTTTCCTTGTCCTTTACCTGCACATGAAAAACAATATCTGCTTATTTTATACCCTATGAAGTGAAATCTACCAACACCCACCAGGGAGAGGCTGCAAAGTCCATTTGTCCAGGAGCCCAAGTGGTACAGCATCACCACCCGCCTCCTCTGAAGTGGGGCAGGTGTAAGAGGCACCTGAAGGTAAGGAGAAAGGCCAAGAGAAATTGCTGCCCCAAATGGAGTAGACATCTTGCATTTCTTTGATTCTCTACTCCTTGTCCACATGCTGATGTCAAGAGTTTGGAGCAACAAGGGAGAAAACAGTATTGCAATACTCTCAGTGGAGTTTAAAGATGAGTTTCACCCATGATCTTTTCAGTGTTAATGCCTTTGCAGCCCTACATCTACAGAAGAGTTTTCGTTTTATTTTCTAGCTAATTAAATGTTTCACTTAGTCACTACTACTGGCTCCATTTTCCTATTCACTTAAAGAAATATATTTTTTAAGAGTTTCATTTGTCCAGTACATCTTGTTTTGTAGAATAATATTTGGGCTTTATGAAGTACAAATATATTAGGAAGCAAGACAGACTAGCAGAGATCGTGTCTGCTAGTTTTGTGAGAGAAGGGAGTTATTTTTCATCCTTTTCATGGTGTCAGTTGATGCTTTATTCTCCATGCACACGATTATCTGAAATAGCCTTTCTCTTGAAGAAGGGTTCCTTAACAACTAATACAAAGTTCATAGTGATGAGGAAAACTTGGGTTCCCTAAATGTATGTGTGGCCATTTGGACTTAGCCTGTCGAATAGAGAATGAAGGTCTGTTTTCATAAATGAATCAGAAGCTATACTGATCACAACCGTATCATTTGTCCTTACATTTATGGGATGTTGTTAGACTTACTGTAATGCACTATAAAGGTGAGCAGAGCTATGGGTATTCCACAAGATGATTTTTGTGGATATTTTTAGTATTGCCAATTTTGCAATGCAGATATGGATTTGACAACGCCAGGCAGCCTTGCTATAGGTCTCTGACTTTTACTAAAATAATCCTGACAACTTGCAGGCTTGTGGATGGTTTGTGCCATGAACTGTGTTTCCTTGTGCCCTTCTGAGCTGCTAGGACACACTGATTAACACTTGCTTTAAAAGCACATAGTTTAACTTGCTTCTTTTCACTGTCTTTCAGTGGTTTTAGCTGGACATCTTCTGTCTACTTCATACCTCCTGGGATGGTATCAAGTATTTTGAGAGCTGAAAGAAACAGTTTACCCTTTTTACCATCCCCTTACTGGAAAGTGAATTTGGGTTTTCAGTGCCAAAATCGCTCACTTGCGTGAAACATTCCTTGGTCTGCTTTAATTTTGTTTGTAGTGTCCTTTAAAATCATTAGGAAGTTTTAAGACATAAAGAATAGCTACTGTGATATCATTAGACATTTTTTAACTGTGATGGCTGCAGCCTGACTTTAGGTTCTTCAGCTCATGGCCTATTTCTCCATCACTTCAACTAGTATTTATCCAGGATTTGGCTGGGAAGTGTGAGTGTGAGATGGCACCATCTCAACTCTTGGCTGCTTATTACTTCTGTGTCTTACTGCAACTGCCTTCCTACTGCTGTCATAAATTTGGAGGCAGGAATAGCTCATCTAGAACAAACTTTTAAGGGTCAGATGAAGGAGCTGGGCTTTTTGCTATAGGAAGTGGCAAGGTCTCGATTAGTATATTGAGAGTATAATTTGGGACAGGGAAGTGGGACTTGAGAAGACGAAGGCATTAGCCTTAGATTTTATTGTAGGCTTTCATAAGGGGATTCACAATGGTTTTCTCTAAAGTTGTGACAGGATTTTTTTTCATACCTGTTGCTTTCACTGAATAATCAAGAGGTATGGAACCTCACTGTCTGTCAAGACTCTTTGATTAAATCTTAAGATTTCAGATCAGATGCCACCAGCTCTTTCATATGGGCTATGTGTCTAGTTGGAAATCAAACAAGCTTAGGATTATTTCCTGGTTTCCTTAGTGCCTTCCCAGTAGAGGTAGGCTTCCCAGTGCCTGCATTTGAGTTACTAATCCTTAAACCATGCTGAGGAATGGCTTAGGGAGTTCTGCTTGGCCCAAGCCAAAAGTGGGCTGCAGATAGTACTGCAAATTCCACATGCAGCTTTCAGTGGCAGGATTCCTCTGCACTATTTCATTTAGTAGAATAGGCTATGTGGTGCCTTAATTGTATGTTTCATCACTGAATAATGAAAATAAAAGGTGGTAGCCAGTGAGCAAAAAGTAGAAGCAGAGCAGGTAATCAAAATCAGGATTTCTGTGCTCATTAGGAAAAGACACGGGAGCCTGGCAGATTAAGTGGTCTACACTCTCCACTACTGTAAACTAGATGACTATTTAACCTTTATCTATTGTCAACGAGAGACAAGAATGCCAACATCCTTCCAGAGCTTCATATTTTTATTTAGTATGAAAATAAAAGCCTCTGGCAACAGTAAAGACAGTCTTTGGGTTACAAGAAAATGGGTACTTTAGAAGACGCCTGACTTACTCAAGAGCAATATAGAGTAGTAGGCAGCTTCTCAAACTCCTTGGTAGGATTTTTTTTGACACCATACTTTGTGCATTCTTGTCATGCATTGCCAACATGCCATATGCTTGGAACACATGGTAAAAGCATGGGTAAGAAAATGTGATTGTGACATGTAAAGACAACTCTGGATCCGTGATGCTTTTGAGCTAAAATATATTTGTGCATTTGTTATATAAGTGTAGAGGATTTTTTTTGTTTTGGTTTGGGTTTTTTTGGATTTTTTTGTTGTTGTTGCTGAGCTCTGTGGATGTGTATCATTGGAAAGGATAGAGTAATTTCAACTTAGCAGACTCAATACAAAGAGAACAAGGACGGTTTCAAGTGGTTAGCAGTCAAGTTTTCAAGGCTGTAATTTGCCACTGATTCTCAGAAGCTTAGGCTAGTCACTTGAGTTTCCTGTATCAGTTTACAGAAAAACCTCTGTAAAAACAAGTTTCACTAACTGTAAATTGTTTAAAAGTTGTATGTGCATACCAGAGAACTGAAGTGCTGCATTTATGATTTAATCATGTAGCAGCCAGTTTACATGCCCTGGTTCTCCAAATATATAGAGTGGCAGCTCAAAGAGCTTCTATCTTGAAGAGCTAGAAAATGAGTGGAAGAGAAAAAGAGCTAATGAAAAATAAAAGATTTACCTAAGGTCAATCACAAAATATTCTGTGATAGATTTGGAATAAAATCTAGGTTTCCTGCATTTCCAACCAGTTTCAGACTCTAGACCTTGCTGTCTTCAACTATCACTGTTACTCATCTCCCTGGAGAGCCAGGAGCTTAGCATCTGTCCTTGGATGCTGCCATATGGGGCAGGCTCCTCTTCAGTTGTTGCAGGGCGGGTTATGTCTTTCCAAACACACAGCTGATAAACCCAACTGCATTCAAGAAAAGTGAGTGATAGAAGAAAACACATGAGAAACCACAGTTAGGGCCAAACTTACTAACAAAGTAAGGAAGATGGTCTCTGTAGTCTCCACCCATGGTCAAGCTGGGAGAGAGGCTCTTTCAGCAGGATATTAAATGGAAGAACATAACTAAGGTACCTTAGTGAGACTGCTTTTATTTATATACGTATAAATGTAAATATATTTAATGATGTGGACATGAAGGTTTCGGAATTACTTGGTACAGTTGGTTGAAGAGCATGATACTATTTATCCCCACTAATGGCATTAGTATGAATGCAAGATTACCTGCCACCAAATGACCCACATCCTTCTCAGAGATGACACACATGATACAGTTTTTATCACAGACACCCAGGCAGAAAACACAGCAAATCCAGTGTCAGTCTGTTCCACCTCTCTCTCTTTGCCTCCCTACTCTCAGCAGGCCACGAGGCTCATCACAAACTCAGAGAAGAGAAAAAGGAAGGCTACACTTCATTTATCATCCCTTCAAACTTTAAAACCCAAGCGGTCTCTCCGATCAGACACGTTTGATTTAATTCATTCATCTAACAATAGAAAACAGAGCCAAGGCTAACATAGATTTTTGTTCATTTACCGTGCCCCTAGAGGGTTCATAATGGAGTTTACTGATACCTTGTTGGCAATGATGGTGAAATACTCCAGACTTTTACCTCCAGAGATTTCAGCATTCATGCTGACAAGAGTGCAGATATAAAACATCACATAACTGATGTCTTCACTTCCCTATCTGCATTCCTGGGGCATAATACATTTACTCACATGCAGGTTCAGGGATTGCTTAGAGAGACTGTACTGCAAACATGTAAGTCTAATATCACCTGGCTGGTGAGACAGAAGGTTGTGAAGAGCTGGTGCAGCTCATGGCCAAAACTCACAATGTCATTTTCAGGAAAAAGAGTTTCCCATCCTCCTTTGAAATGTGGAATAATGCAACCCACACTGAAGAAGGTAATTTTGGGTATGTCAGTCTCATTTCTTGGTTATCTCTGCAGGCTGCAAGTTACAGTGGAGAATGAACCTTTGGCCCACAAGGACATGAGTTTTCTCCCTGCAGAGTCTTCTTATGCAGGTATTGGCAAAATGTAAGGCAAAATAAATTTAACCAGAAGACATATGCAGGTGACAGGTAAAGTCTTCAACTCCTTTCACTACATGTGGCATCCTTTTTCTTCTGTGGAGGCCCACTGCTTGAGGACAGTGTTTCCTGAAGCAATATTTGAGATGCTGCATAACTTACGAATGTGGAGTTTTCTTGGGCAGGTTTCATGACACTTAATTTTTCAGTACTTGTTTTTACCACTTCTGCTTGGCATTTGTCCAGTCCTTACTAAAGGCCAGTCCTTACTTAAACATGTTCTTGTCACTGTGCCTGAGCACACTGTAGATAGGCAATGTATGGAAACCACCACAATGACACAATGGAGCATACCCAAACAACAGAGATGTTGCATAGATGCCAGGCACTTCCCACACCAGGTAACTTGGTGAAGAGGAAATCTATTCTCAGTGCTTGACTCACTGTATTCAAGGTGTTCAGTCAGTACCTTTTTATTTCTGAACCAATCATTTACAGGATCCAGTAACAGCTCTGTTTTTAGAGCCCCTGGGAGCTCTTGTGAGACTGAATTTTATTTGTGCAGAGCTAACAAGGTGGTGGTGATGAAAAAGTTAACAAGAGCTTGAGAACTCAATTAGCCCCAAAGCTGTGAGATCTAATTGAATTATTGACACACCTGGTAGAGCAATAGCTGGGAGCAGAGTTGATAAGAGGCTGAAAAGAAGGTAAGGTTCTAGGGCCTGACCTCTCCTGTTTTGTTTTGTGGCCAGCACACTTGTTCCTGTTGTGCATCTCTCTCCATGGGCAAGACAGGCAATGCTGCCTTTTCAGACACCTGGAATTCGGAGTTATGTGGGACATTTACCAAAAATTTCCAGAAAAGTGAGTCTCACTTTTTTTTTTTTTAAGCCATCTAGCATAAAAAACTTAGAACAAGGTAAAGCTTTTTTTGTTTGGTGGTGAGTTTCTCTGTGTGTTTTGTTCTTGTTATTTTTTTCTATTTTATAAGCATTTTCAAATAGACTGTTATGATACCCGTTATCAGGCAAATTTAACAAAAAATGAGCTATTTGGGGTACTATTATGTTATAATAAAATGGGTGGGTAACTGCTGATTGAATTAGACAGGTTTACTCTGAATCTGAGACCTGAAAATGGAAATTTAGAGATTGGCCCTGGCTAGAAAAGGCCAAAATCAATGTCCAGGCTTCAGCCCTGATCCTAGGCCTGATCTTCTGTATGGAGGTCTTCTCTTAATGCTCTCCCTGGCCTCAAGCTGCCACGGAAAAGGGTGCCATAACCCTAGCAGCAATGAATTCCTTAGGGTGGCAGTGAGTCTCTGAGTCCTCTGGGAGAACAGGGGCAACCTGAGCCTGGTTGTGACACAGGTTTCTAATATTAATCCCCCCAGATCACCATGGAATACTTATAATGAGATTTTTGCTCTTTTCATTTTGCTGTCAGACTCAAATCTAGATCACTCCTGTTGTTAAGGTTTTTGAACCTTGAATTTTAATTTTGATGGATTTATCACCAGCCACTGTTTGTGCACGGTTGTTTCCATCTATTTCTGGACATACTGGCTGTGCTGGGATAGCAAACGGTAGGAGAAGGTATTAACTTAAATGAGCTACATGAAACAGATTTCTGTCCGTGTCCCCTCGGCATTTCTTGATAACAACACTGTCAACAGATCTAAACATTGTCAAGATGTGTGAAAAGAAGCTAAGTTTATGCCTGTGACTGGAACTTTTCAGAGAATGGGCTTCAAAAAGTTTTCATGTCTTTAGTTTTTTCAGCAAGCAGGAAAAATTTTCTTAGAAAGTAGATACTTTTTGTAAAAAATTAATTTTAGTCAGAAAGACAGTTTTTCTGTTAGAAGAGTTTTGCTGGGAAAATGTTGACAGGCTCTTCTTGGTAAGTGGTTTTGACATTTTGTTACATAAATTAGTGTGTCTGCTAATGAAAAAGAGTCCATCCTAGACTTTAAGAATTCTAGAGCATGTCTGTGACCATGCTTTCATGAATACTCTATTTTTTACAGTGCTGATGACTCAGTCCTCATTACGTACTCTATGTAGTAAGTACTTCATATAGGTCAGAAAGCTTTGTACATAAGGCTAAAGGACGGTTTTCCTCAAAGGACAAAGATAATCTCTGCATGGGCTTGTAATGCTTTTGCACAAAGATTAAAGAAAAAGCAAACCAGCACACACAGTTCTCCCCTGGGGGAGAGGAAAAATGAGCAAGTGTGTGACATGTTAGCCATGCTGCTTACTGCTCTACTGGAGGTACTGGAAGGTACTATGATACTACAGTGTAGAATGCAATGTGAGGGATTGAATAGAAGTATTAGTTGCTAAATTGTCAAATGCTTGCTTCTCTTTCTAGGGCATCATGTAAAAATGAAATATTCCTGCATATAGCTCTTCAGGAAAAGCTTTTATGTAGCTAAGGAATAGATGAGAATGTGCAGGTTCGTTCCACTGAAATTCTTCACTTGTCTGTGTAGATAAAGTATTAGCATTGGAAATGTGATTATCTTTGTATGTGTATATGTTCTTTGTTACATCAAATGCATATCACCATATCTTATGCATTTGACATTTACATCCAATTCTTAATACATGCCTTTCTGTGTATCTGTGGCTCAAAGCAATTTTGAGCTTTTTTGCTTGTTGATTCATTCCAAGTTGTGGCCTTGATCCATTTAAAAATGAGTGGAAATTTTTGAGGGAACAAATGGTTTTTCCTCGCAGAATTCCTTTCCCGTGCAGAAACTTCTCTTCCTGTGAGTTAAGCAGGGCTAACCTAGGCTAAATTTTCTGCCTGCTCAAATGCTTCTGGCAATGGGGTAGGTGAAGAAGAGGTGCTCTTGCCTGGAAGCAAGAGAAAGGGAGGTAGTTAAAGGCTTTCTTTACCTCGTGGTGACTATGAACTATTTTATAAGAGGGGTTTTAATTGGCTAAATCATAATGTTGAATTTGGGTTGTGCTAAACTTCGGTGAAACTCCAAATGTGAGCCAGCCAAAGAGGTTATAGCTTAAATGTGTGTGTATATATGGATGATGATAGTGTTTCACCTCTGACTCTACAGAGGGCTACTTGGGATATCTCCATTGAAGACTTATAGTTTGTTTTTAAGAGGAAGGGTGAGGTTGAGGTCTACTAAGCACAGTAAAAATTTCTAATTAATCACAATTACAAAAACACCTGTGTGAGACAGTAACTTTTTTGTTGAGTCACTGTGTTAGACTTTTTAAGTTGGTGTGCTTATGTTCTTTAATAAATCACTTTTACAAATAAGCCGCATCTCAAAGTGCAATTTGCTTTCTTTAGATAATCTGATAATTGATTAACGATAAGCATTCCTTACAGTATTTATATGAGACTGGCAATTCATAAAGGTTAAATTATACTGTATCTGTTTATTTGCCAGTTGCATAAAATTACTGAACTAAATCTTGCAGCAATCAGAGTTATATAGCTGCATTTCAGAATTTAATGTAGGTTAAACTATCCTGTGCAGTGCAACTCTAAACTGATGTCAAACACTGCCAGTGCAGTGAAGAGACACTGCCTGTTATTCCAAACAGGTACAGCCATGTCACAGCTGCAGGGCACTAGGGTAGTTTGCTTGGCTACTTAGCATTGTTAAAGACTTTTGAACTATTTTTTTTCCAGCTTTGTTTATATGCTTAGGAAAACTGCATTGCCTCATGCTTGGTTTTAGAAAGTTACCCTATCTCGCTTGTTTTACAAAATATGCTCCCTGTAAACATATTTTTATTTTTACATAATTTTAATTATTCAAGCTGGGTTCAAAACATCTGTGGGTTTTTTTTTTTTTGGTTGGTTGGTTGGTTTTGTTTTTTTTTTTTTCTTGAATCAGCAAATGCATAAGAAAAGCACAGAACTGGAGTTCTGCAGCAATTCTAAGGTTTGGGGTTTTTTTTTGCCAGAATAAAAATAAAAAATATATTTATAATTCAAATCCTAATGATCAAAGGCCCAGATGTGTTGTTTTGGTGTTCTGTAACATCTTGCATTTATTGACATACACTTAATCTGTTTTGGAAAGAAAGTGTATCTAAATCATGCCTTGCTAGAATCCAAACTACACCCTCTTCCCTGAAAACCAGGGGTGATGCCCTCCTGTCGCCATTATTCCTTTCCGCACCTTTAGAAGTTCTGAATAGTCTTGATAATAAAAGGAGATAGAATTCAAGATTATTGTTTTTATTTCTCAATGTGCCCTTTTTTCCCTTGCTGGAATGTGGTGTCCAGAAATGCCAGTGATGAGCCTGGTCTGCAGTGACCAAGGCAGAATGTCAGCATATGGATTCCTCAAGCACCAATCTGCTGCACAGCTCGGTTATTAAGCCAGAGAACAGGACAGGGCACTTGACCCATCAGTGTTACTTGCACAGAGGTTGCTCCCTGGAATTGATCATCGTGACAGCCTGGAGTTTTCTGCAGCGGCTACAGGCTGAACTGGTAAGTCACACAAGTGATCTCTGAGATCCATGGCATGTGGAGCTTCTTTTGAAGGTCTGCTATTTGCACTATATTTTATTTTTCTTTTTGAACAGAACACAAAAATTTAAGTTGCAGTCTCATTTCTTGAATACAAGCCTACAGTTCAATTCTCAGGCAGGAGTTATTAGCATTTTGCCTTTGTAGCCATTTTCTAATCATTGTGCAGATGAAGTATTTCAGGATGAGAAAGTTACTGTAGTTTTTTAGCGAGTACCTCAGGCAATTTGCTGACATATATCAGTGCACTTGTCAAACGCTTTGACACAGATGTCTAGTTTTGGCAACCGCAGAATTTGAATATCCTACCCTGTGCATATCTATTCATAGAGTCAATTCAGATCCGGTGTAGGTGGGTGCAACTTCATTGACTTCAACTGTGAGGCAGCCGCCTGCACTCAAGCTGAATTTAGGCTTAGAGAAGTGCACCCAAGAACTGCCTGGAGAGCACTCAAAATGGTCCTCATAGACCTGTTGCTGTCTCTGCCTAGGAGTGGGGATGTCACAGGTTATTACTGAGTACCCAGGGCCAGCCACAACAGAGATGGCTGGACTGGCCTTGCCCTTCCTCTCCTCTGTAAAAGGGTAATTTGGAATTGGAACCAGCCCTGGGGGAATGGTGTGGTCTTATTTACCCTTATGTTCCAATGCCCATCCTTACACTCTGGCTGTCATGTTGCTTCTCCAGTTGCCCAAGGAGCAACTGTAGTGCTTGGGACTCTATTTCACCTTCTAGAGGTTTTTTGGCCACTGTGAATAACCCAAACATCAAAAAGACTTAATTCTACCTCCAGCCAGCTACTCTAACTTCCTGCAGCATCAAATGCCCAATATTATTAATAATTACTATTACTAATTTACGGAGAATCTTGCTAGTTTCCCAGTAGACATTGAGAAGGAGGGTTTCATCTCCTTGGAGGAGCAGCCACCCCAAACTGTTAAAGCAATAGAGGTGCAGGCTGGTGGTACAAAGGTCCTTTGTCACCTCAATTTGTTCCAGCCCTTTTAGGTACCAGCCAGATCATAGAGCTTCTGTTCTACTCCCCAAAAACCCTTCCAGGGAGGGTTTCACATTGCAGAGAGGACAGCCAGGAAATCAGTGCCAAGAGGATCAGCCTTAATGTACCTGCTAATATCCCGTGGGTCTGCAGTAGCTGGTGCTGCCTCTGCAGCTGTCACTTCCCCATTCAGTGATCCTCCCCATCATGAAATACACTGGATGGGAGAGCTTGTGTCCATTGTGTTGCTGATGATGTCCTCTTCTGCTCCACCCCAGTTCAGAGCCATCAGGTCCCCTTCCTGTCTGCTGGCTCAGAGAGACCCAGGGAGTGAATTGCAATTTGGAGAAAACTCCCAATATTAGGGTGTTAATATTCCCAGACACCATGGGATTTGCTGAAGATTTCACTTGTTTAGGCTGTGTTCTGAGAGAAGAATAAGAACATTGTTGTGGATATTTTTGCAGATAGAAGCACAATAGCTGCTGTGTGTTTGGGTTTGTCACTGCATATCATGTCCAGTTTTCATTTCTCTCAAGATGGTCATGAAGTGAAACCCAGTGAATTGACACAATGTCTTTGCTTGTAAATCATTCTCCTGAGCTGCCCTGCTGCTATTGGAAATCATAACAAAATACAGCGCTACATGGCACAGATCATCCTTAGGTTTGAAGAACACAGTGTTAATTTTATGCTCTTCTTTCACATAAACACCCTCACTTGCACCTTAACAAGCCCCCAAACATTGGTTACCAAACGACCATATTATATCAACCCCCCTGCTTTTGTTCACTCGCTATAAAATTGAACAACTGGGACTGAGAGAATTTGGCCTTGGTCCAAAACATGGCTAGATGCATCTGCATTTGGCTCTGTGCCCAAAGATATAATATTCAAATGTGAGTTGTCCTTAATTTTTGTTTAAATCATCTTTTTTACTTTTGTTGGGTTTTTTGTTTTTTTTTTTTGTGTGTGTGTGTGTGTGTCTTTTTGGTTTTGTTTTTTTCCTAGGAAGAGTACAGTGCTTGCAAGATGTTTTCCCTTCTCATTGTCAGATTTTTATTTTTAAAAATGCAATTTCTATCTCTTCTTTCCCCATGGAATTTGGAGGAGATTAAACCCAGTGGGACTGTTTAGAAATTAAATGCCCCCTCCCTTAGAAACTGTTGTTTCAGAAACACTTAACTTTTCATAAAGAATGGTACTGTTTCTGTAGTTTCTTTTAGACATCCTACAAAATATAGTGGGGAATCTTATTTATCTTTTTTTTTTGGTTTTTTTTTTTTTTTTTAATAAAAAAGCTCATTACTTATGAAATTCTAGGGGCTGTCTGCTCAAATAGCTTTAGCTCACACTGCTGCTGGTTAATAATTAAAATGTGCTATGGACAATAAGGGTGTGGTACAGATTGTTGGGATTCACCTCTGACTGCAATGGATTTTGGGTCAGACTGGAGTAGGTCTTTGCTTGGAATGGAGTTGTATGTCAATCCCTTGTGCATGAAGCTGCCTGTGAGTGAAGCAGGGCAGGAATTTGAGAACTGGCACAGTACAAAATCAGATGCAAATTCAGTCTTGTCTTGTACTTCTCTGTGCTGGCCTAAATTCAGTGGCACAAAGGGGGAGCAGGCCAACAGAGAGTGTGACCTTCAGCTGATGAAACATTTGTTGTACTTTCTGTGCTTTACTTGCTATTATTAATACTGATAATGCGTGGAAGCAGCACCAATTAGATTGGTGTAAATAGAGATTATAATGTGGTTAGGGATAACACAACTGACAATACATGTATTTAGTAAACAAGACTGTCAGTACGTATAAAACATCAGCAATATGTTAAAGCTTGATATTTCATAAGACAGCAGAGCATGGGGACTGCTTTGAGACAGCAAACTGAAAAAACATTTCATTTATAAATGAAACATGTTTCAGTATTATAAACCCCAGCAGGCAATTCACTCATTGGGGCTAATCGTCCAAAATCTGCTCTTTTTTGGTAACAAGCTGAAAGAGAGATGGAGCAGCATTTCCGAAGACATCGGGGGATTTTCTTAGTCCTCTGGAACAAGTTTATTTTAGCTTTATCTTTTTTTTTTTTTTGTACTGAAAAAAATGGTGCCTTCTCTATCTGGAGAGTAGTCTTAAAAGGCTAGATTTATTAATATTTTCCAGGCTTAGAAGAACTGTTATGTAAATAATGACAAATATGGAAACTTAAAATATACACCACCTGTGGTTGAGGAATTAAGTCTTCCTTAGATGCCTAATCCAACAACTTAAGTAAGGTTTCTAAAAGCATGGATGGTGAGTAATTGTAAAACTAGTGCTTGAGTGGTTGAAGCAGTTAACGAAAGGAATTTATGCTTATTGTCAAAGTATTTCTGATACTGAATTGTTCACTGTCACTTCTTAGGCAATTTTTAGTGCCCTCTTAAATACCATGATCTGAATGAGAGATTTCTATTTTGTTGTTGGGGCTGGTAAAGTGGGTTACTAGCATGTTAGAGCAAAATAAGAGGTTTAGGTCTTAGTAGTTGGATGTGAAAACTGGAGCTGGTTAGTGAATACTGATCTCTCAGAAATAACCTTGTGCAAAAAATTTCATCCAGTCTTTTATGAGGGATCAGCTTTTACTCAAACTGACTGAAAAATTGCCAATCCCTGGCTGGGCATCTTCTCATCCTCCTCTCTTTTCTCTATTGAGCTATAATTGGAAATATGATACAAATCTGGGAGATGTAGAGTGGCCATGGACATGCAATATTCAGCATCTGAAAACAGTATGTTGAAGCAAAGTCCCAAGAGCAACTATTTAAATACTTCTCTGTAAAAGTCCAGTCTTGGTTCCACCAGCGGGCATGAGAGCATGTTCTCTGCTCCTCTTTCTAGTTTCAAAAAATATCTTGATTAAAAAATGGGTTTTTGCTTAAAGGTACTGGGGGAAAGTGATTCTTATCGATATCAAGTGGTATAAGGAAGGTCACTTACAAATTGAAAAAAATGTAAATGATGTAACAGAGTTCTTTTGTATTGACCTCACAAAAAATAAATATTGGATGCTTTTGATGAGTGCAGAAATGTAGCATAATTTAAGAAAAACTGCTGAAACTAGTGATGAGGATGATATACATCTGCATGGAACAAAGTAGTCCTACATTTACCTGAGTTAAAAGGGGAAAACTGGATATTTCTGCTATTCTGATGTCCCCACCTTCCCAAGACGTTCTTACTGGAAGATCTCATAGTGAAACATTTATTCATATTGTACCTGTTCCTTATAAGTTTTATATCTGGCACGGAACCTTCCACAAATGAATGATCACAAGTGTGATCCATTTCTTTATTTCAAGTCAAAGGCAGATCTAATTTGTATATACTGCTGTAAAATTACAGAAAAGCATCAATGAAGCATGCGTTTTGTCACCTGCTGATACTTTGTTCAGCTGATGGTTGCAGAGCACAATGTCTGCATGGTTAGACACTGATGTCAGGCTCAGTGGAGATGTAGAGATATGGAAAGAATAAACGCCATAAGAACAGATGCTCTGTGTGATTTGACCACCTGGGCATTGCCACTTCTCCAGGGAGAAGGTTGTGGGCATCTACACCAGTAGGGTGTAGCTGTATCTGAAGGGGATAGTGTATGAGGCAGCCCTCCAGCTGCATGAAGCTTTCATTCCCACCAACTGTGGGTGACCTGTGGAAAAACAGCAGCTCCTCAACACATCAGGACAGTGACTGCACCACACTAGTTGCTTTTACTAAGAGACCCTGAGATTAATCTGCAGCAGAGATGTGGGTGAAAGCTGAGCCCCAGAGTGGGGAGGTAGATAGAGCACTTCTCATTGCCACCTCCCCAAAGTCACATGTGACTGTGGAGGTCCCTGTGCCACTGCAACTCAGCCTTTCCACTTGAGTCAGCAGGTTGCTTACAAGCAACTGCAAATGTGCGTGGTGTTCATATTGATCAGTCGGTGTTATTTTTAAGTTTGATGAGGAGAAAATTCTGGGGAATTGTCCCCTGTAGAGACTATGCCACTGGAGCACTGGACACAGTGCCTGTTACTTGGAGGCTTGCATTTCTCTGTGCTGACCTGCTGCCACTTGGATACAGCCTGTAATGAGCTGTTTTGGCTTCAAGTCATTTCTGAACAGCACATGTACTGTGCAACTTCCTCTTACTCATTAACAGCAAGAGCAGAGGCTGAAATGCTCATGGTTGTGCTTCAGTGCAGATGTTTGGGTTTTTTTTTTTTCCCTCTCAGGCTTGTCATGTGTCTCTTGCCCAGCTGCTCTCTGGCTCTTTCACCCAGCACCTTCTCCAACCCATTTCCCATGCAGTTCCCTATGACAATAGTTATATACCCTATAAATATATATATAGGCTGGCTTTCCTTTCAGCTGCTTCCTCTGCAACAGCTAAGCTCCTGTGAAAGCAATTCAAAATCCCTCCTTGAGGCATTTGAGAGACTCCACTACGGACAACATGGATCACATATGCAGGTCCTATCACTGAGTTGTGCTATCTACTGCTAATTTTGGTTAAAGATTTTATCAGTAACATTAGCTTTTTCTATGGCTTGTGCAGCTCTAATTTCACCTTTGGTGCCTCACATTAACTGAGAAGCACATACAACATTATCAACTGGGTACTTTGTAATATTTTTCTTGAACCAGTTGAAGTCTAGCTCATAACAAAACTTTTTTGTCCATTTTTCCACATCTTTAATTTTTGTCTTCTCATTAAAGCCTCTCACATATCTAGGGAAACGTTTTTTTTCTTCTCCATGAAACGGAAGGACTCCTTTACTGTACCAGTTCCTCTTGGTGATTTACTTTTTCCCAAAGCTGTGGCAGCCATTTCTTTCTGCTCTTGCCCAGTGAAATCCTGAGAAGCTCCGTGGAATCCCTCAACAATTTAAAGGCAAATCTCTAGTCTTTTGACTGTAGCAGAAGATGTGATGTTTGAACCTAACAAGTTGCTCTGTGCTGCATTCCTATTCCGATATTCTGGCAAAACACAAACATGGGAAGTTCATTTTCTAACATACATAATGTAACAGCCACAAA